>NW_011494835.1:10869403-10871653 GCF_000754665.1 Bison bison bison | reverse complement strand
TTTTTGTCTTCTTCTGGGACTCCTATGATTTGAATGTTGGGGCATTTGACATTGTCCCAGAGGTCTCTGAGGTTGTCCTCATTTCTTTTAATTTTTTTTTTCTTTTTTCCTCTCTGCTTCATATTTCCACCATTCTTCTACCTCACTTGTCCTATCTTCTGCCTCAGTTATTCTACTGTTGGTTCCCTCCAGAGTGCTTTTGATCTCAGTTATTGCATTGTTGAAAGGTTGTTGCTGAACCACAAAAAGATGCCAGGATTCTTGACCTCAGGAGGAGAAGAATTCAATCTGGGGCCAGAGACAAGGCTTGATCACCCAGAGATTTTGTGTAATAAAGTTTTATTAAAGTATAAAGGAGATAGAGAAAGCTTCTGACATAGGCATCAGAAGGGGGCAGAAAGAGTACCCCCTTGCTAGTGTTAGCAATGGAGTTATATACTCTCCTATGAATCCAAAGAATGTCTGGAGATTGTAAAGACCTCACCAGACCTACTCCCATAACTTACATTTTAAGATAACAGGATTAGCCAGAAGGTTTAATCCAGAGATTGTCCTCAGGCAGGATACATTATTGTTATATAATCCTAAGGAATGTAGAGGACAAAAAGTTTGTCCTTTCTTCCTCCTTGAGAATTCCAAACCCCTCTCTTCTTGGGGACCCCTAGACTTCTTATCAACCTGCCTAGGAAATGACTCTCTCATTATTCATTATTGATTGACTCTTTTATTTCTTCTAGGTCCTTGTTAAACATTTCTTGCATCTTCTCAATCCTTGTCTCTAGTCTATTTATCTGTAACTCCATTTTGTTTTCAAGATTTTGGATCATCTTTACTGTCATTATTCTGAATTCTTTTTCAGGTAGACTCCCTATCTCCTCCTCTTTTGTTTGGTTTGGTGGGCATTTATTATGTTCCTTTATCTGCTGAATATTTTTCTGCCTTTTCATTTTGTTTATATTGCTGTGTTTGGGGTTGCCTTTCTGTATGCTGGGAGTTTGTGGTTCCTCTTTATTGTGGAGGTTGCTCCTTGTGGGTGGGGTTAGATGAGTGGCTTGTCAAGGTTTCCTGGTTAGGGAAGTTCTGGTGGGTGGAGCTGGATCTCTTCTCTTTGGAGTGCAATGAAGTGTCCCGTAGTGAGTTTTGAGATGCCTATGGGTTTGATATGACTTTTGGCTGCCTGTATATTAATGCTCAGGGTTATGTTCCTGCATAGCTGGAGAATTAGTGTGATATGTCTTGCTCTGAAACTTGTTGGCTCTTGGATGGAGCTTGGTTTCAGTGTAGGTGTGGAGGCTTTTGGATGAGCTCTTGTCAGTTAATATTCCTTGGAGTCAGGAGTTTTCTGGTGTTCTCAAGTTTTGGATTTAAGCCTCCTGCCTCTGGCTTTTAGTCTTATTCTTACAGTAACCTCAAGACTTCTACATCCATACAGCACTGATGATAAAACATCTAGGTTAATTGTGAAAAGATTCTCCACAGTGAGGGACACTCAGAGAGGTTCACAGAATTAATGAAGAAGAGAAGAGGGAGGAGGGAGATAGAAGTGACCAGGAGAAGAAGAGGGGGAATCAAAAGCAGAGAGAGCAATCTAGCCAGTAATCAATTCCCTATGTGCACTCCACAGTCTGGAACACCCAGAGAGGTTCATGGAGTTACACAGAGAAGAGAAGAGGGAGGAAGGAGACAGAGGTGACGTAGGGGAGAAAAAGGAGAGTCAAAAGGGGAGAGAACAATAAAGCCAGTAATTACACTCCTAAGTAAAAATGGGTACTGGAGATTGGATTCTTAAAGGTAAAAAATTGATAGCAAATACCAAAAAGCAAAGATTAAAAATCTAGAGTAGATGTTATACTCTCAAAAATACAATATTAAAAATATAAAACAAAATCACAAAAATTATAAAAAAATATATATATGAAATTTGCTTTAAAAATAGGATTTTTTTGCAAGGTAATAGATTATAAAAATGAAAATTAAAGGAGTAATAAAGAACTTAAAAATAAAAAAAATTAAATTAAAAATGATAATAGTAAAATGTATCTAGGAATTTCTCTGGAGCTGTTGAGGGCAGTGTGGGGTCAGTTCAGTTTCAGATACTTCCTTGTTCCAGCTTATACTTTTTTTGAGGTCTGTAGGCCCCTTCCAATGCTTCAGTTCAGTTCAGTTCAGTTGCTCAGTCATGTCTGACTCTTCACGACCCCATGAGTCGCAGCACGCCAGGCCTCCCTGTCCATCACCAACTCCCAGAGT
>NW_011494835.1:10846193-10869303 GCF_000754665.1 Bison bison bison | reverse complement strand
GTTCACTCAGACTCACGTCCATCGAGTCAGTGATGCCATCCAGCCATCTCATCCTCTGTTGTCCCCTTCTCCTCCTGCCCCCAATCCCTCCCAGCATCAGAGTCTTTTCCAACGAGTCAACTCTTCGCATGAGGTGGCCAAAGTACTGGAGTTTCAGCTTTAGCATCATTCCCTCCAAAGAAATCCCAGGACTGATCTCCTTCCGAATGGACTGGTTGGACCTCCTTGCAGTCCAAGGGACTCTCAAGAGTCTTCTCCAACACCACAGTTCAAAAGCATCAATTCTTAGTCAATGCTAACTACAGGGTTTTAATCTGTTGTACCTGTCACTTCCAAAGCAGTTCCCTCTTTGTTTATTTTGGCTTCCTCTGTTTGCAAGTCTCTTCAGTGTCTAATTTCTGCCCTGACACAAGGGGGCGAAGGTGGTCACTTATTTAGGCTCACTTGTTCAATTGTGCTATGGGAAGGGAGGAACACTGCAAACAAATATCACTGGCATGTGTGGGGAGTGCTTGCAGTGTATGGACCACACTGGGTTTACCCCAACTCATGGAGTGTGTGCTTTCCTGGTCTACACTGCTCAGGCTCCAGGTTGCTCTACAGTGAACTGTCCAAACCTTGCCCTGGATTTTATGCACTTCCCAGGTCTAACCTGCTCAGGTTTGGGTTCTTGGGTGCTCCGCAAAGGCACAGACTCATTTGGGCATGATATTTGTGCCCTTCCCAGGTCCAAGCAGCTCAGGCAACCAGGTGCTTGGCAAGCCCACTCTCCCAGGTGGGTAGTGCATCTTAATCACCTCCCTGGTCCCAGCCACTCGGTTTCCTGGGTACACCGTGAGAGCGCTGTCTCAGGTTTGCCATGTGTCTCCTCTGGGGAGCTGATCTCTGGCTGCAACCCTCCTGGCGGATGTTGATCGTCTAGGATCCCAGGAAGACTTGGTTAGCAATTGGGATCCTGCTCACAGTTTGGTGGAGGATGGGGCCGAGATTGCCTCTCACCTTCAGGCTCTGGCTGTCGCCTGTCTGCCTCTCTGTGTCGGGCTCGGGATGGGCCCGTCTACAGCCGGCTAGCTCTCCTTTGGTATTTGCTCAATCCTTGTTCTGTGAGTAGGCCTGGCTGTGCCTTAGGTTAGAGCTTTTCACAGGAAAGTTCTCTCTCTTTCTTTTTTTCTCTCTTTCTGGCTATCCCACAGTTTGTGTTGCTATCTCATGTTAGCTCCCTCAGATTGTCCTCAGGGCATTCAGGCCTGGTCCTTACCCTAAGCATGCAACCCATGCCTTCCTGTTCAACCCCTGTTCCCTGGTGGCGGACATGAGCATCTGGGCTACTTCTCCACCGGGAGTTGTGGTTAGGCACGTATTATGTGTGTGTGTGTGTGTGTGTTTTCTTCCCCTCCCAGTTATGTTCCCCTCTGAGATTCCAAAACTCCCCACAGACCCGCCGGTGAGAAGGTTTCCTGGGGTTTGGAAACTTCTTCGTGACTCCCTTCCTGGGATGGATCTCCATCCCTAGCTCTTTTGTCTCTCTTTTTGTCTTTTATATTTTGTCCTACCTCCTTTTGAAGAGAATGGGGTGCCTTTCTGGGTGCCTGGTGTTCTCTGCCAGCATTCAGGAGTTGTTTTGTGGAAATTGCCCAGCATTCAAATGATCTTTTGATGAATTTGCAGGGGAGACAGTGGTCTCCCCGTCCTATTCCTCCACCATTTTCAGGAGATGGAAATTGACACCTCATACCTCCCTTTCCTGCTACAATGTGTACTGTGCTCACTGACTTGCTGCCAAAAAGAACAGTATGAAAACAGTTGAGAAACAGGATGACTTTACAGTGGAGTAAGTTGGCAAATACCACCTTGACCAGGTGATCAAGGTAAATGTCATGAATTATAAAGTAATGTATCCTTGATATTATGTGATAAGAATGGCACTTCACTTCCGTGGTCTTCCTCTAAAAATATCTATAACCCTCATTTAAAAATGAGAAAAGCATCACATAAACCCATTGAGGAACATTCTTCAAAATATCTGACCAGTACTTCTCAAAACTGTCAAGGTCATCAAAAGCAAGAAAAAAATGACAAACTGTCACACACCGTAAGATAGAAAATGACTAAATGCAGTGTATCTTAAATGGGATCCTGAACAGAAAAGGACATGAGGAAAAAACTGGTGGGTTTGAAATAAAGTGTAGTTTAGGTGATAATTATATACAAATACTGGCTCCTTAGTTAAGACAAATGTTTTGTAGTAGTATAAGATATTAATAATAGGGGTATCTGAATGAAGAGCATATAGGATCTCTCTGTACTATCTCTGAAACATTTCTGTAAAGATGAAACCATCTAAAATTTAAAGTTTATTAAAAAAATCAGAGTTTACTAGAGGCCTCTGCTGTCCTAATAAAATTTTTTATTTTACTTTTTTTAATGTAATCCTAGTTTCCATTGTTCAGCACATCTAGTATTAGAAAAGAATATTTATAGAATGCAGTAAGTGAAACACCACTCAACACATTGCCTTGTATAAAGTAAACCCTCAAATATTTATCAGTAGATTGAATAGAATTGCAAATTATTTTTCATCCTGGATTAAGGTCTTGAATACTTACTACTTTATTCTGGTTTCTTATTTAATAAGTAGATGGGTATAAGCGAGAGGCCTTTAAAAAAATAGGGAAGTATTAATCCCCCCAAACCATATTAATAAGAATCAATAAATAATATAGTAGGTTAGTCATCCAATGAAGTAGCTCATTGGGTGAAATGGTCTCTCAGTTTATCTTGAGGAGATTTGAGAAAGGTCTACCCAATCAAGGTGATTGGGAAGTAGGCTCAGGAGTGCATAACTGTAATAGAATTATTATGAAAGAAAAATATGTGGATCAATGACATTAACATTCCTGAAGATAGCATAGTTACTCAAAGTGTGAAGAAAATGGACTCTGAGAAGGATAATTTGTCAGCATTTCCCCAGTACTTTTCACAATGCCTCAAGCTATCATAGCTTGATGTCATTAACTATTAGGTTCATTCAACTAACTCTCCTTGCTCTAATTAATTTTATTTCCCTTGTAGATTTTTCAGTACAAAGAAAATACTCTAGGGTCACTTTGCTAGTTATAGCTCTCATGGTAAATTCATAGATTTGCATTCTGGTTTACTCACCAGTTTCTTAGGCATTTGGTTAACCTAGTTTTTGTTTATTTTTGGCAAATACATGTAATGTTATTACCCACCTTATGTACTAGTTTTGAAATGAAAATAAGTGACAAAATGCATACCTTGCTGTTTGTATTATAATTGTTTTGTTATTGTTGAATCACTGTCTTTCTCCATCTTGAATTTGAGCCATTCTGACAAAATTGAATCCTTTAACCTGAAAATCTGAGAATTAGATAATGGGCCATTTATTCTTTTGCTGACCTGCCTAAGCAGTGGATTGGTTTCCCTCCATTCCCTTGCTGCTTCTCTCACTCTCAACACCAGCCCCTGAGGATCATACGCACACCTCACAACAGCTAGTAACAGGTAGATAGGCTACTTTATAAGGATCTCTTAATTTATCACCAAAATGAGGCAGCTCTGGAGTGGAACATAAAAATTATTTAGTCATCAGATTGAGCAGCTGTGATAAATGGTGTGTGTGATTTAAATTTGAGTAAAATTGTATTTAATTGAAAATTTGGCCACTACATGAAACTTTCACTGCAAAGATTAGGATGACATTGAAGGACTGCCAAAGGAGCCAAGAATGTGGAAGAAAGATCCACTTAAGTTAATATGTCATGAAGCAGTTTTATAAAGCAGCGTTGTAGAGGATATGTTCCAGGACTAGTTTCATCAGAATCAAGTGGGGCATTTGTTAAATTACACATCCTTTGGCCTCAAAGACATTCTATTGGACCAGAATGTCCCTAAGGGGAATCCAAGAATTTGTAGCTTTTGCAAGTTTCACAGGTAATTCATATACACCCTACTATCTGAGAACTTGGTTTTGCTTTATGAATTAAGAGAGGGCATTTCTTAACCACTGTGCTTACAGATTTTGTTCTCCATGTTCATGCCTTTCCAGAGTCTTAAATTTATAACTTAACTTAGTAGGTAAAAAAAAGTACAATATCACGCTCAAGTGTTGTGCCTGCTAATCAACATTTACAGTAACATAGTTTTAGAATATGTCATGTAAATTAAACATTGTACTCTGCATTTTTAAATAACCAGTGTTTTAATTACAAAAGACTTTAGTTCAGAGAGTTTAGTCAATTTGCATAGAAAGGAGTTTCTAGATGCACAGTGATTGTACTCAGTCTAATTTTTTTGTTGTCATTTGTCAGAATCCTTCTATATATGAGGTGGTTTTTCTTTCAATAAACATTTTATGAATGTCAGAATCAAGCTCTATCAGCTTAACCTCACTGATAACTCTCTGGATTGGATTAATTTTCTGAGATTTGCTTTGGTTGATGTCAATATTTGCAATCCTGATGATATTTCTGTGAAGTCTGATATGTGCTTGTGTTTTCAAAATTTACAAAACATACCCTTGGGAAAATACACCAGACTGGCTTATTTGCAATTAAATGTTCACCCTAATCCCAATCCAACAATAAGCCAGTGGAAACAATCATGAAAATAATTTCCCTCTGGTCACACAGAAGGAATAGGACATTGAGTCATAGAAATCTATGTATTACCTGTATGACTTTGAATACATTCTATGGAATTTCTGCACCTTCAATTACATACCTATAAAATGAGTTGAACAGTAAATTAATAATATTTGTAAAATGCCCATCACATATCAGCTAAACAAAAAATAGTAGCTAAAAGGAAAAAGAAAGAAGCTCTGAAAATAGTAGAACACAGATGGGAGGAGGCTGCATCTTCTGGGGCTTTGCTTTGTAGACATAATACAAAACTCTTCATTCTGAGAACTGGGCATCCAGACTCTTTGTGAGTATTGGAACTATTACATTATAAAAGAGAAGAGGAAAAGAATAGAGTCTCATTTTGTGACACAGCTAGAACTCATAGTAATTTTGTGACTTTTGAATTGTAAAGTGAGTAAGAATGTTATTTACTTCAAGAAACATTCCCACTGTACCATGGTTGAATGAATCTAGAATTCTTAATAAAAGTACTGTGCTGTGAGAAGTATCTCTTGATGCTGCTGACTGTACATTTCCTGTGTTACTTTTTATTCTTTAACTTCACATTTCCTGTCTCCCACTTTATACATAATGAATAAAAATTTTTCTATATTTTATATTATTGTGCACATTATCATTTCTTATTAACATTTTTATTTTCACAAAAAAAGAACAAAATGCCATTTTCCATGAAGAAGGGGAAGATTAAGAATTTTTAAGCCTTCAAAATCTTTATGGCTATTAGAATTATTACTCTACCCTATAAAAAAAAAAAAGGCATTTTAAGGGAAAGAGTGTTTTACCCTTCTCCTGATTACACAGTGAAAACAGTTACCTAAAGAAATATGTTAATATAATTAGACTGATGACTTTGAGCTGATGCAGTTTTCACAGTATTTTTTCAAAAATCTGTATTACCAACCGCCCCCCCCACCCCCATGCCTTGACTCAGATTTGAGACTCTAATGGAGTCTAGTCTATAGAGTCTAGTCTAATAGACTAGAAATGCCACTTTTAAAAGGTATGCAGTGTTTGAAAAGAGGTTTAGTATATCAGAAATAGGAAGAAGGCCTTTGATTTGATAATTAGTAAAAATATACACTAAAATGCAAGTTATTTTCAATAAAGAAATGCTTGTTAACCCATATTGAAATATGGGGCTTCCCTGATGATTTAGTGGTAAAAATTTCACAAGCCAATGGAGAATTCAATCTGTCAAAATTTAAGAGAGATTCCAGGTTAAGATACTATAACTCTTCTATATGTCTAGAATCTTAGGAAGTAAGGAGAGGACCAGAAATGTAAATTATGCAGGATTTCACAGATCAAGAAAAATAATTTTCATTGCTATTAGGAAAAGGAAAACACTGCTGTTTTTGAGTGACATCAAAAAAGCAATGAAGGTTTAGAAATCAGGAAGACAATTCTACAACTTAAAGGCCTAGAGAATGAGAGCTGTCATATTTATGATATAATATAAGCTATATATCTTTGTGATTTGGTGAAACAAAAGAGTATTCTCTGATTGATGAATTACAGGAAGTACAGCTTGGATGTTCTAAGCCAGGCTACATAATGGCAACATAAAACCTAAGCTTGCTTCAATTTATCTTTTTTTGGACAGGTCAGTCCCTGACTTTCTGTAAACTGATCAGCTTAGAAAAAATTAAAAAATCAACTAACATCCCTGAGACATTGTAGATTTGTAGCTGACAAAATAATATTTTACTCTATCCCTCATATGACCTAACAAAAGTAATAATAGGTGCTTGACAAATAACTGTTGATGTCATTTCTTTGGTTTAGCACAATGTAAGGCAAAGTGGGAGCTTAGAATTAGCACAGGACTCAGTCTCTCACACCAAAGGCTTTATCTAATCTTATCAAGGAGACAAGAATTTAGAAGCATTTGTTGAAAACTAGAGGAGTCTTAATTCTAGTTATAATTTTGTAAATCTAAACTGTGGGCATAATGGTCTTATATATGCATTTTTATGTAGTATGTGGTTTGCTTTCTCTTAAAAGTCATGATAAAATATTTAGGACTTTCAATATTTATATATTAGTCCACAGATTGAAACATGAGACTAGAGGCCGCCTGCAAAGACTGATAATTTCCCATTATTAAATCTTAGTTCTAATCAATATTATGCCTGTATGTTACCTTACTATTGATTTGTCTTTTTTCTGTTTGTTTTATTATCAGTATTCTTAAAAGAACTCTTTAGGAAAGTTCACTCTTAATTTAGCAAATAAAATGAGAAGAAAAATCATGATACTTTTTTTGTTGTTGTTTGTTTTAAATATGTGGTTAAAAACTAGTGGTACCAGCAGAGAGAAAAAAATGGGGAGAAGCAATATAAGGGTATGTGAGTAAGGAATAAACCATTGGCTATAAACTAAGCTATAAGGATATATTGTACATGGGGATAATAGTCAATATTTTATAATAGCTATAAATGAAGTTTAACCTTTAAAATAATAAAAATATGAAGTATTTTTTATCACAAGTTTAATTATATTACTCATCATGAGATTTATGGTGACTTGAAGATGAGAGCTTGTTTCATGAGTGAAATGAAATCAGCAATTTAACTTAATTTTTGACATAAGATTCAATATGTTTGTGTGTTCTCTCATGTAAGCTTAATGATACTAAAGAAAGCAAACAATTTATATACTACTTTTATAATCTTGTGACTATAACTTATATGTTTTATGTTCTAGGAAGATTTGAAGGCCACAAATAGCTGTTAAATAGATAAATTGATATTAAACACCTGTGGTGGAGAAGGCAATGGCACCCTACTCCAATACTCTTGCCTGGACAATCCCATGGACGGAGGAGCCTGGTAGGCTACAGTCCATGGGGTTGCTGGGAGTCGGACACGACTGAGCGACTTCACTTTCTTCACTTTTCACTTTCATGCATTGGAGAAGGAAATGGCAACCCACTCCAGTGTTCTTGCCTGGAGAATCCCAGGGATTGGGGAGCTTGGTGGGCTGCCATCTATGGGGTCACACAGAGTCGGACATGACTGAAGTGACTTAGCAGCAGCAGCAGCAAACACCTGTGGAGAAGTTTGATTTAGGCAAAAATCACAGCTACCAAACCCAGAAAGAATTTCACACATTCCTATTTTTCCTTTCACTCTTCTGTGCCAAGACTCCAGGGTCTCCAGTGATATCAAGAGAAACAGGACATTTCCAATGACTTGCAAAGGGGATTTCTGTTACTGAACTTCTAATTAGAGTAACCCACTTGTTAGTCTGGGCAGTTCCTAACCTGTACTAGGAAAAATCACTCTAGGGAACAAAGTAGAAGAGGAAAATCAGGAGAATCAGGTAAAATAGGCCTATTGTTTTGTGAGCACAGAGGAAGGAGTAAAGGAAAGACATTAGTTGGCTTTACTCTTCTCATTGGGTGTAGCTGTGTGTGCAGTTTGGCTTTAGATACCTACTCAGCTATTGTGGTGCTGGAGAAGACTCTTGAGAGTCTTTTGGACAGCAAGGAGATCAAACCAGTCAAGTCTAAAGGAAATCAACCTTGAAAATTCATTGGAGGGGCTGATACTGAAGCCACCTTATGTGAAGAGCCAACTCACTAGAAAAGACCCTGATGCTGGGAAAAATTAAGGGCAAGAGGAGAAAGGGCCAACAGAGGGTGAGATGGTCAGATGGCATCACCTACTCAGTGGGCATGAGTTTGAGCAAACTCTGCTGCTACTGCTAAGTCACTTCAGTCGTGTCCGACTCTGTGCGACCCCACAGACGGCAGCCCACCAGGCTCCTCCGTCCCTGGGATTCTCCAGGCAAGAACACTGGAGTGGGTTGCCATTTCTTTCTCCAATGCATGAAAAGGAAAAGGGAAAATGACACGACTCAGCAACCCCATGGATTGCAGCCTACTAGACTCCTCTGTCCATGGGATCTTCCAGGCAAGAGTACTGGAGTGGGGTGCCAGTGCCTTCTCTGGAAGATAGCAAAGGACAGGAAAGCCGGGTGTGCTTCAGTCCATGGGGTTGTAGAGTTGGACAAGACTTAGTGACTGAACAATAACAACTACAAAAATATAATGTTTATTGTATTCTAAGATTACAAAGCACTCTTTGTGGAAAAATAGTATTAATAATAAACTGTTCCATTGTGTTGGAAACAAAGTCCAGAACAAGCATTTCTTTCTCTGTACTCAAAACCACTCAGTAGAGGGAAGAGGTTGGTGAGTTATCTAATTTCTCAAGAACCATATTTTAAATCAAAAGGACTTATTTAGACAATATAAATTTGTTTTCATTGTTGGTAGTTGTCATTATATGAAAAACAAAACTTTGGTAGTGTTTCTTTGATAACTGATCAGTCATCATAAAATTGATAAAATTCAGAGTTAGCCTTTTGCAACTGACCTGAATTGTTATATGGCTGTTCTCTTCTTACAGCTAAAAAAATCAATGAACACATGGTAGTTAATGTCTATTGTGGAATACAGCTATAAGTGACTCTGCTAAGTGAAGACAAGTTCAGCAGTTTTCAACATGCTTTGTGGTCCATTCTTATTTGAAAATCTGTTCTTTCCTGCTCCTGCAAGTGATCTTTCAAGTAATGTGTTTTATGAAGGGCTGACATTTGTTTGGCCTATGTTCAAGAAGCAAATTTAACATGGTACAAATAAAAAGAGGTTTTTAAGAGTCATTGTAGGCAAAGAGAATCTCTCTACTAGCAAACTAAATCTTCTATTCTTCAATAAATAAAATCATTAGATGCTATAATTTGTTTCCCATTGTAGAGACTGTCATTTAGTTTTGCCTTTAAAAGCAGGATATCTTCTGCTTATACTGTCTTTGAACAGTGATTTAATATTAAGTATTTGAGGATTTGCTACCAAATTTGCTGATGATAGTAAATTCTTCAAATGGAGTCTGTTTTCCTCTACGTCAGAAAAGAAATCTTATTTTATGCATTTTATGCCTCCATTTTATTTCACCTCACTCACTCCACAATAGAGGGAACCTGATATCAAGAGAAACTATTTGGTGTATATATTTATTGGGAATATACAGAGCATCACTTTGTACTTTACATACAGATTTATTGATTCATCTATCTGAATCACTCACGTATTTGGAATAAGGCATACATTGTACATATGTCAGCTAAATGCTGAGATTAGAGCTGAGACTCTGCCACTGTCTAAGTCACATGTGTGTCTAGTTCAAACTTGAGATTAATAATCAGGAGCAAAGTTCTTAACAGCACAGAATATCCTACTTTCAAAGGTTAAGATATATTTCCATGCTAAAAAGGGATTTCTGGCCTGTGCCTGTATAGAAGGGTGAAGTTTGCTGATGGAGAAATTTTTCTGAATCTTGGGAGAAGCAATATAGTGCCCTTTTAATGTACAAATCAGTTCAGTTCTGTTCAGTCACTCGGTCGTGTCCGACTCTTTCCGACCCCATGGACTGCAGCACACCATGCTTCCCTGTCCTTCACCTACAAAACCAGAATGACTTTTTCCAGCATTTTGGATATGACATTCTTAGGTGTGATCAAGTGATTTTTTATAAATAACTTTAATCTTAATTAATAATAAATAAACGAAGTAGAAATTAAAGTAATAGCAATAAGCTTCTCAAATTTGAGGAATGTTAGGATTTATTATAGGGTCTAATAGACAATAGCCTACAACAAATATCAAGTTATCTGTTGATAGAAAAGATGAAATATATGATGGCTGTGCAAGTCTTCTGAGTTTACAAAAGTGCAAACGAATCTGAGGCACTTCAATCATATTTATCCCTTGTATTTGTGCTTAAAATATATATAATTATTATGTTTATGGTTCATGACTTTCAACAGTCATAAAAAGATTTATAAATTGGTAAATATTATCTCTGAATGAAAGAAGAAAATTTAATGAGGGATTCAATATAAGAGCTCTGACCAAATTAAACTAGATAAATGTATGAATAAATGGAATAATGATACATGACACCCATTGTATGAAAGTTTCTGTAGACATAAAGTAATGCTATATCCTGGACAATAGCATTTATAATAGAACCACAAATATCCAATCTCATTGTCTTCTGGTCTGAGAATTCTTAACCAGTGCTATAATTATCCTGATAAATTTGTTCAAATTAAACAATGTTTGGGGGACTTACAGATTTTTACTGTAATGCCACAGTTTTGTTGCCATGTAGGTTTTACTTTCAGTCTTGTTCCTGCTATTATGGAGCATAATTGTAGTTGCTACTTTATATTGATCAGCTTTTTTATGTGCTAAAATTTTCATTTAATCTTGTGGCTAAGATATCATGGCATAGGGATGATTACCATCATTGACCAAATGAGAAAACTTAAGCTCTGAAAATTAACCAACATACTCAAGATCACAAAAGTAGTATGTGATAGAGTCCAGATGTCTGTTTGACCTCCAGAGCCACAGGGATCCCCATTACATGTATGGAAAGAAACAGGTTACAGCAGGAATGTGTTGGGAAAGACGTGTTTCTCTACATTCCATAAACAAAAATAATTGAGATCTTATCAGTAGAGTTAAAAAAAATTTTTTATGACCCTATTGGTTTTATTGTTTTTGCTTAGAATTGAATTGGATACGTAAAAAATTACTATAAAAGGAAGACGAACTTTTACCCCTAAAGCATTTTATATACTCTATGCTGATATCAAAAGGATTGCCTTATAGGAAAGAACAATGGGGACTGCAGAGAGGAACAAACAGCTCATATTTAGAGCTCACTGGGAGCTTCAGAAATGTGAAACAATGACTCAAGTGTAAGATAATTCCTCCCATTCTTCAGTTGGTTGTTTTGGCTCAATACTCATATATCTAGTTGTTTCTCACAAATAAGAATCTGTGTGGACACTTAAAAAAAATTATCTGGGGTGGAAATATTATCACATGCTTGTTCTAGCACCAAGCACACACATGGGCTTTATATAAAGGAAAACTATTTAGTGTATTACATCAGCATAAGATGTGTGCAACCACATGAGAAAATGATTCCAGTTTGGATTAATAACAATGTCTTAATTTTGGTTTGAGATTTACAATTTACCAAGTGTTCTTATGAATATTATCTTAGTTGAATTTCCATTTTACAGAAAAAGACAGTGAAGCTTTCTGTTGTTTAAAGTTTTGCCAGAAATTTGTAATCACAGAACTCACAAGTTTTAGAAGTAAGAAATTTAATGAAGATTTTTTTTAACTTCAAGCTCAGAGTCCTTCCTACTCTATAATGCTAAATAATTTTAATGATGACATGATCTTTAATGAGACTCCTCTTATAATGACTTGTTCAGTCACTAAAAGTTAATATTCATCCATTTTTGGATTTAATTGTTCAGCAAAATATAGTGATATTTTTATAGACAAGGTAGTATGTTAAGAACCATGGATGTAACAAAGGAGGAGGTGCAAAATTTGGGAGAAATGAGTGAATTCATGGAGGCCGAGGGGCTTCCCTGATAGCTCAGTTGGTAAAGAATCTGCCTGCAATGCAGGAGACCCTGGTTCAATTCTTGGGTCAGAAAGATCCCCTGGAGAAGGGAAAGGCTACCCACTCCAGTATTCTCATCTGGAGAATTCCATGAACTCTATAGTCCATGGGGTCACAAAGAGTCAGACATAACTAAGCAACTTTCACATGGAGGCTGAAAAAGTTTCTGTAGAGGAAACTACCCTTTGTAACTAATGCAAATGAATAGTTCATGAGTAAAAATCTAAGAAATTATTAACAGAGTCTGTAATACTTAGAAGCTGAGTCTTGTGAAAGAAAACGTTTCATATTATTTTGTAAAAGGAGGATAAAGCCTTTAACTCAAGAAAACAAAGGAAGACTCTAATATGTTAAATCGAATGACTCTGTGTGAAAGGGTTGACTTGACTTGATTACTTGGCCTTCCCCTTTTATCTATAATTTTTCCTGGGGCCACCTGCTGAGAACTCTATGGAAAACATCTATTTGCCACCAACGCTGGATGTGTGATATGTTTCTATATTATGCCTTGAGAGATCAGTTTTCAAGACAAGTTAGTAGCTACAGGGGGAGGAGAATGGTCTGAGTTTTAGCTTTTCACTGAACTTGCTCAATGTGTCTGGCAAATGGCCACATTCAATCAGTGTAAGAAAATCATGATGAATGCAGAGTGCTGTATTCAATATGTATAAGAGAAAAAAAAAAAAAAACTGTTTACCTCTGGTGACTGGTTACAATAACAAGAAAATAAAAATCAATGACAAAATTAAGGATATACTTCAATCCTGAGTTAGCTCCCAAAATTTCATTCATCTGCCTTACCCTGTCTTTATGTTTTTGGCATATTCTCCTATATCCTAAATAACCAAGATCCTTCTTTCTTGCCTTTATTTCTCCAACCTATTCTCTTAAACATAGTTCCTGCCTATAAAATCCTCAACGTTGTATCTCTGTTAGTAGTCGTTTTCTGGGAATACTAGTGCTCATTTATTGAGCACATGTTATATTCCAAACACAGTGCTAAAATCTTTATATTAATTTTGGATGCAGTCTGCTTAATACCTCTTTGAAATAAGTTAAGGATACCAAACCTTTTAGAGTTTCATGAACACTAGTAGTCAATAAATTACAACTGGGATTAAAGCCCAAATCCATCTGATTCTAAAGTTTTGGCAGAGACTACTGGTTGCTCCCCGCTTTCAGACCTCCCCTTTGCTTGTGTGTGTGTGTGTGTGTGTGTGCACTCAGTTGTCTCCAACTCTGCAAACCCATGGACTGTAGCCCACCAGACTCCTCTGTCCATGGGATTTCACAGGCAAGAATTCATGGAGTGGGTTGCCATTTCCTACTCCAAGGAATCTTTCCCACCCAGGAATTAAACCCATGTCTCCTGCACCTTCTGCATTGGCAGACAGATTCTTTATCACTCATGCCGCCTTCTCAGTATCAATGGAAGTTTTGTAGAGCAACCAAATTACAGCTTTCTTTGAAGCAAGGAGAAGTCATGTGACTGGGTTCTACTTATGGGACATGGCAGCACAACTTCTGAGTTATGATCATAAAGAGAATGCATTCCCTTATATTGTTTTCTTTTTTGTCCCCAGCCAGAATAACTCTATGAAGGAGGGAGCTAAGCCATCACAGCTCTCGTGAACCTCAGGATCAATGTTACATGTTTAGGATGCAGAGCAGTAAGTCAGAAGATATCAGGGTTTTCATCACCATCAAGTTGCCACTTAGACTTATGAACATTGTATTTTTGGGTCTCTAAGATCAGCCTAACCTCTATCCAGACTAACACAGAGGCATATGCTCTGAGACTCAACTGAAAGTAAGGAAAATCTGTATTAAACAGAAAATACTTAATAATAACCTTTCAGGGATCACAGAAATAGTTTGAGCAGGTTTTGCTAATTTTCTGCAAGGAGGAAAGGAATCCAGGGTTTGGGGACATTCATGATTAGCAAGAATAATTGGTAGTTTCACTATGGATGGGTGAATGATGGTTCAAGAAGCAATTTGAACCATCCAGAACAATTTTAGCTTAAGGAATGAAGGTGAAGTGTAGAGTGAAGTTTCTGGGGACCATCTGCTTAGCAAAATTATAAGCAATTGGGAATAATCAGAGTACAGTTTCAGAAAAAGGATTAGGTGTGAAAAAAATCAGGAAATTTTCTATAGAACCCATTTTTCTCTGAGTGTGTTACACTGTTTCTGCGTCCATCACAAGTATAATTTATTTGTATTCCACTTAGATATAATGCTTTTAATGAATGTGCTAATTGTTCATTTTCTTACTTATTAATAATTTGGTTAACTATTTTCTTTTTATATGAATATTAACAATTGCCTTGTTTTCAATGGCTTAAAACTGGTATTATATTTTTAAAGAAGCTCACTCTTCAGTATTCAGTATTTTATTGTTTTTTTAGTATGCAGTGGTCTTTCATTTAAATTGATTGTATTTTAGGGAGACAGTATCATTTTGAAATACAAGTAAGAAAATGTTAGAAATCAAACAAGCATATTTAACATCATTACAAACAATAAGAATCATAAACTGAGCTCAATTTGTTAGTTTTCTAGGCCTTATATCAGGTATAATCCAGTACCATTAAATTCACTCAAGAATCAAAACCAAGATTGGGATCTAAGTCATAAAATTCCTTAAAACTTATTTTGGAAGGAAGGGGAATCACTCAAAATGAAAAAAAAAAAAGACTTGACATAATAGACCGTAATTCGTGTTGAACAGGTATGGGTAGTGTGGGGAGAGAGCAAGTTAGCCGAGATGGCGTGTTCAGGCTCTCTCACCCCATGTTTTGTAAATAATGAGTGTAACAGCTGAGATCACTTGTAGTACTGTGCTTGCGCATCATGAGGTGCTTGCTTGGTCATGAGCTACTTTGTGCTGACCAGGTATATGGGCTCCACCCAGAAAGTGAGGGCATTACTGCTGCGTCACAGCTCTGTCCATTGGGTCAGCCATGAGAGGAGAGATTATAGCACGTCTACTGCTACAGCTGCTGCATCAGCCAGGAGAGAATACTGTTATGAGTGCTGCATCATTCAGGAGAGAGGCTGTGTTGTGTCAGCCAGAAGAGAATAAATGTGTCTGCAGTACCTACAGCTCCTAGAGTCTTCTTCCAGACTCTTAGCTCATGCCTTGCCTACCCTGGGTTCAGTGAACAGTGCAGTGTGAACAGCAAGACATTGGCATCACAAACAGGATGATGAGCAATACAGGTAGATTAGGCATTCCCTCAGGGGAAGGAATTTACTCATGGAAATTCGGAGAAGAAAAGTTTGTTTCTCAAAGATTTGTGCTACTATTTGCAGTGTAGTTTCCATTACGACTTAAATAAAACATATATAATACATGGGATTTTCCAGGCAAGAATACTGGAGTGGGTTGCCATTTCCTTCTCCAGGAGATCTTCCCCACCCAGGGATGGAAACCAGGTCTCCTGCATTGTAGACAGATGCTTTACCGTCTGAGCCACCAGGAAAGTCATATATGAAACATAGTTAACTCTCAATTGTTTGAGATCTACAATAATTTTAAAGAGAGGAAATGTTTTCAGAAATGCTATAATAATCTGGGGAGGTATGGTAAAATGAATAATTAAAATTACTACTTCTTATTTGCTTTGTTTCTTTGCTTTCTTTTGCCCTCCAGTGTCTGGAAGATATCAGCTTCAATGTTGTTGTTGTTCAGTCGCTAAGTAACATCTGACTTTTTGCAACCCCATTGACTGCAGCACTCCAGGCTTCCCTTTCCTTCAACCATCTCCCAGAGTTTGCTCAAACTCATATCCATTGAGTCAGTGATGCCATCCAATCACCTCATCCTCTTTCACCCCCCTCTCCTCCCGCCTTCAATCTTTCCCAGCATCAGGGTCTTTTCCAATGAGTCGGCTCTTTGCATTAGGTGGCCAAAGTATTAGAGCCTCAGCTTCAGCATCAGTGCTTCCAGTGAATATTCAGGGTTGATTTCCTTTAGGATTGACTGGTTTGATCTCCTTGCTGTTCAAGGGACTCTCAAGAGTCTTCTCCAGCACCACAGTTCGAAAGCATTAATTCTTCAGTGCCTAGCCTTCTTCATGGTCCAACTGTCACAACTGTACGTGACTACTGGAACAACCATAGCTTTGACTACCAGAGCATTGTTGGCAAAGTGATGTCTCTGCTTTTTAATATGATGTGTAGGGTTGTAATAGCTTTTCTTCCAAGGAGCAAGCATCTTTTAATTTCATGGCTACAGTCACTGTCTGTAGTGATTTTGGAGTTCAAGAAAATAAAATCTGCCACTGTGTCCACCTTTTTCCCATCTATTTGCCATGAAGTAAATCCTGACTGGATGCCATGATCTTTGTCTTTTGAATGTTGTTTTTTTTTTAATATAAATTTATTTATTTTAATTGGAGGTTAATTACTTTACAATATTGTATTGGTTTTGCCATACATCAACATGAATCTACCACAGTTATACATGTGTTCCCCATCTTGAATCCCCCTCCCACATCTCTCCCCATATCATCCCTCTGGGTCATCCCAGTGCACCAGCCCCAAGCATCCTGTATCATGCATGGAACCTGGACTGGCGATTCCTTTCATATATGATATTATACATGTTTCAATGCCATTCTCCCAAATCATCCCACCCTCCCCCTCTCCCACAGTCCAAAAGACTGTTCTATACATCTGTGTCTCTTTTGCTATCTTGTATACAGGTTTTAAGGCAGCTTTTTCACTCTCCTCTTTCACCCTCACCAATATACTCTTTAGTTCCTCTTCACTTTCTGCCATTATGGTGGTATCAATTGCATATCTGAGGTTGTTGATACTTCTCCCAGCAATCTTGATTCCAGCTTGGGATTCATCCAGCTTGGCAATTCATATAATGTACTCTGCATGTAAGTTAAATAAGCAAGGTGCCAATACACAGCCTTGCCATACTCCTTTCCCAATTTTGAACCAGTCCATTGTTCCATGTCTGGATCGAACTGTTGCTTCTTGACCTTCATACAGGTTTTACAGGAGACAGGTGAGGTGGTCTGCTATTTTCAACTCTTTAAGAATTTTCCATAGCTTGTTGTAATCCATCAGGCTTCTCTCATGGCTCATATAGTAAAGTATCTGCTTGCAATGCAGGAGACCCAGGTTCAGTCCCTGTGTTGGGAAGATCCCCTGGAGAAGGCCATGGCAACCTACTCCAGTATTCTTGCCTGGACATTTCCATGGACAGAGGAGCCTGGTGGGCTACTGTCCATGGAGTCTCAAAGAGTCAGATATGACTGTGCAAGTAACACTTTCACTTTCTATCACAATCAAAGGCTTTAGTGTAGTCAATGAAGCAGAAGTAGATAGCAAGGGTATGCTCAAAATCCTTCAAGCTAGGCTTCAACAGGATGTGAAATGGGAACTTCCAGATGTACAAGCTGGATTTAGAAAAGGCAGTGGAACCAGAGATTAAATTGCTAACATTGGTTGGATCATAGAGAAAGCAAGGGAATTCCAAAAAAGCATCAATTTCTGCTTCATTGATTATGCTAAAGTCTTTGACCGTGTAGAACAAGTTCAATGAAAATCCTTCAAAGGCATCATGACTCATTCAGTTTAATAAACAGTCATTATAAAAGATAGTCTGGCTACTGGGGTAAAGAGCATTCTGGTATAGGAACAATGGACCATATTGCAAATTGCACTTCCCCCCCAATAGTTGCTTCAATGTATAACTGCTTCATCCTTTTCTTTAAGTATGGCTCAGATGATCCTCTACTGAGAGAAGAAGTCTATGTGTCCTCCCCTTGAACCTATGCAGGCCTTAGTAAATTCTTCAGCCAACAGAATGTGATAGAAATGATGCTGCATGACTTGCAAAGCTGTATCTTAATGGCAACAGAGCTCCCACCTGGCTTGCTTTTTTATCAGAACTCTTGCTACTGTATTGTAAAGAGGCCCAGACAAGCTACACGTGGGGATTCTGGATGGCAATGCCAGCTAGGTCTTCAGCTGAGAGCCAACATCAACGATCAAACTTGTGAGTAAATAAAAAAAAAAAAATTAGATGATTCCAGTCCCTGGACTTTGAGTCTTTCAGCTAAAGCCCTAGACATCGTGCTTTCCCCAACTTCTGATCTGACCTAAAGGAATTATGAGAGACTGGGACTTCCCTGGTGACCCAGTGGTTAAGACTTCACCTTCCAATGCAAGGGGTGCAGATTCAGTTCCTGGTCAGGAAGCTGAGATCCTACGTACCTCAAGACCAAAAATCCAAAACATAAAACAGAAGCAATATTGTAACAAATTCAATAAAGACTTTAAAAAACAAAGAATACAAGGGATGGAGAGAGATGATAACAATTTAAAAAATATGACAGATAACTGATTGGTGCTATTATAACTAAATTATTTGGTAATTTGATAGATAGTAATAGCTAACTAATGCATGCTACCCATGGCTACTAACCTTGGCTACCAATAGATTTTCAGAGCCCTTCAATTTATCTGCTGCCTTAAGAGTAACACTGATAATTCTGTTCTGATAGTGCCCAAACAATAAACTTTCTATTTTAAAAAGTTGTAGCTCCTTAAACACAGAAGCCAAATAAACTAATCATTAGATTGCTTGGAATACATGTTTTGCTCAGTTATGTCTGACTCTTTGTAACCCCATAGACTGTAGCCTGCCAGGTACCTCTGTCCATGGAATTTTCCATGCAAGAATCCTGGAGTGGGCTGTCATTTCCTCCTCCAGAATGTTCTGAGAATATCATTTTAAAGAAGTATAATGAAAATTGTTGGAAATATATAAGATATCATCATAGTTTCCACACAAAATTTTCTTTTGTCAAATAATTTCACTGAACATATCATCTGATCTTTTGTTGTTGTTTTCAGTCACTCAGGCATGTCTGACTCTCTGCAACCCCAAGTACTGCAGCATGCCAGGCTTCCTTGATCTTTTAGCTTGATATCTTTATCTTATTAGCCTCCAAAAGTCTCTTTCAGCAGTTTGTAATGATATGGAAAACATTGTGTTTCTGTGATTAGTTTCCTAATTGCTTCATAATGTTAGGTCTGTACATCTCATTTTGACATGAGTTAAATCTTATTTAGGAGACCAGATGGACAGAAGGGGTAGGTGCAGTTCTGTTTTTAGGCTGAGAGCAGATGCAGCACTGAAGGTGTGACTCACTCTTCTCCGTGCTGTTCCATGTATTGAACATCCTGTGCAACTGCTGTGCTCTGGGGGATTCCCCCACGGTTGGCTTTCCACTTTGGCTTCCAAGAATAGGCATAACTTTTAGCATTGAAGGGCTTCTGATCCCCTAAGAAATGAAGTGAAGCCCCCAGTTCATTTTTATATGCACTTATATGCTCAAGGACCGAGGAGCAAGTGACTAATTTCCCTACATTCATTTTCTTTACCTAATTGTGATGGAGGCATTTAAGTTGAGAAATCGCCTGTCTTCTTGAGCTACTAAAGACCTCATTTCCTTTACTTAGGGCATGAAACATGTGTTATATGTTTTCTGATGAGTCATATTTTTATATCACTAAAGTTATTTTTTTTTTAAATAAATAATATGTTTTTGGTGGCTTAGAGTAGTATCATATCCTGGTGGGGATGTGGCTAATTAATCTTTTCTTTTTATAGACTCACATTCCAGCATTTGATACAATTCCAGCATTTAACTCTGATGCATTCATCAGGCCCTGTAAGGCCTCTGTGGAAGATGCCTTGAGTGTCTCACCAATATTCCATGCCCTTGCCACTTGGTCAGGCAACACTGCTTTGCTGTGAGCTTTCTCTTGCAACTGTAGCCTGTGGTATCTCTTTTTTGGCTTGCTAAAAGTGCAGAGGAATGAGTGGCCCTAGGGCCAGGTTTCAACCAGGGACTGAGAAGAAAAGTGAAAGTGAAGTCGCGTCCAACTCTTTGTGATCCGGTGGACTGTAGCCTACCAGACTTCTCCGTCCATGGGATTCTCCAGGCAAGAATACTGGAGTGGGTTACCATTTCCTTCTCCAGGGGATCTTCCTGACCCAAGGATTAAACCCACGTCTCCCGCATTGGAGGCAGACACTTTAACCTCTGAGCCACCAAGGAAAACTGAGAAGAACTGATAAACAATTATCCTGTCTTTCTGATTCCTTTGAGAGATTAACTCTGAGGTTATGCGCTTTACATTGGCTCCCAAGCATCTTTATGAGGGTTAAGCTTCAGTTATCTGCAGTGGTGACTGGTTGGATAATGAAGTCCCTCACAGGTGCTTTTCTTTCTTTGTTTCACATCCATGTTCTCCTGTGGGTGTTCTCTTCAGCTTTCCAATGAAACCACTGCTTTTGAATCTTTGTCTCAGAGTATGCTTCTTCTTGGAGAAAGCACAGACATTGGACATTCTACTATGACTTGGTTAATTTCAATGTCTTAGTTTAATTTCTCTACATTATTTTTTAAAAATAAGTATCACTTTTTAATTTTGTTAGTCAAAAAGCCCATTAACATTCTTTCTGTCCTTTCTTAACTTTAGACATTGTATTCCTTATTATCCATCATTGGTGTTTTAAAATATATGTTTGCTTAATATTCCTCCCTCTGTGGATTGGCAAAACTGTTTCTCCTTGGGCAACATTTTCTTACTCTTCACCATTTGAAATCTCTTTTTAAATAAGTTTCTTCTTTGAGTCTATTTTGCTTCGTTAGAATGTATTACTTGAATTCTCTTTTTATTTTTTCATTTAGGCTAAAGTAGCCCTGAAAAACACATCCAACTTAAAGGTGGTACAAAAGATCAAGCTGATAATTTTTCCAGGTTCACTGCCTTCCCTGCTACCCAACCTGATGCTCTGTGGGAAATGAATGCTTCTATCTGTTCCTTTCCTCAAACACCTCAGTGGCCATGCTCAGTCACCATGTGTATTTGTCTTGAGGGTCCTGGTGGTCAAATAAATTCAGTCTGTGCCTTCTTTCTCAACTCAGGACCTGTCCCCTCTTTAAGGCTGTTCTGGATGAGACCCATAGAAACTATTAGCAGCTGGGTAATGATTGTTCAGAGTGAGAAATAAATTATGGGAGTAGTTCAGTTCAGTTCAGTTCAGTTGCTCAGTCGTGTCTGACTCTTTGCGACCCCATGAATCGCAGCACGCCAGGCCTCCCTGTCCATCACCAACTACTGGAGTTCACTCAGACTCACGTCCATCAAGTCAGTGATGCCATCCAGTCATCTCATCCTCTGTCATCCCTTTCTCCTCCTGCCCCCAATCCCTCCCAGCATCAGTCTTTTCCAGTGAGTCAACTCTTCGCATGAGGTGGCCAAAGTACTGGAGTTTCAGCTTTAGCATCATTTCTTCCAAAGAAATCCCAGGGCTGATCTCCTTCAGAATGGACTGGTTGGATCTCCTTGCAGTCCAAGGGACTCTCAAGAGTAGGCCAGACAAGAAAGTTTACCTAAAAATAAATGCAAGTGTTAGGGTGCCTGGGTTGAAAATTCACAAGTAAAGATTTTGCTCTACATTCTTTTTGAGGACCAGTTCTCTCTTTATAGGTGGCCATCCCATACTTTGGAGCTTAGACTTGTATTAAAGAAGTCAGTAAAGGCCAATTTCCCAGGGAAACAATTTAATGGTGCCAAAGCATCTCTTGGGTGGAAAAATAAGGTAGCGATAATTCATCTAATGTGAACCAAATGAGTATCGATAAAATATGTTTGTAAGAAATAACCATGCTTGACAGCCTATTAAAGTATAAGATAAATGATACAGATGAACAACCAGGTGAAAAGATACATAGGGTGAGGTCTGGGAGAGCCCAAATTCAGGGACTTCTGTTCATGAGGACTTGGGGTGCATCATCCTCCAGGTATGGATGTGTTCTCCAACCTGGAAGTGCTCAAACCCTGTACTATGTGGGTTTTAGGAAAGCTTCCTAACATAGGTGTGATCAATTATAAGCTCCATTTCCATCCCCCCTCCCCCTTTGGAAAAGTTGGGGAGTTGGGAATGGGGCTGCAGATTCTATGTTCTTATCATAGCTTGCTCTTTCGGTGGCAGACTCCATCCATCCTGGAGCTCACCCAGAGTCATCTCATAGGCAAAAGATGATCCTAGTGCTCTTATCACATAGAAATTTACAAGGGTTTTAGGAGCCCTGGATCAGGAACTTGGGATACACACACACACACACACACACACACACACACATACACACACATTTTCTATCATGTCATAGATGATTAACTGCCTTCTAAGGTGATAACTCCAGTTAAATCCTGAGTTTTTGCTTTGCTTGTAGTGACTATATGATTTTGGGCCTGAATCAACAATACAGTGGTTTTTCTTGTTGTTCAGTCACCAAGTCGTGTCTGACTCTTTGCAAACCCAGGACTGCAGCATGCCAGGCTTCCTCTCCATCTCTCGGAGTTGGCCCAAGTTCATGAACATTGAATCAGTGATACCATCCCGCCATCACATCGTCTGTCACCCTCTTCTCCTTTGGTCTTCGATCTTTCCCAGTATCAGGGACTTTTCCAAAGAGTCAGCTCTTTTCTAATAGGCTGGTAGGCATTGCAATTAATACTTTTTTCTCATGCAGTACCCACCTTTTCCTTTAGATAAATGTTTAATAAATATTTAAAGAAAACCATTTTCAAGACAGGTTAAATTACTAGCCTTTCCCAAGTATTCATTTCTCAGTCTGGATCTGTTGTCTTCTGATGTAAATTTTGTTATTGTAAATACTACCATTGACTAAATCTCTTGAGAGCACCTTAAATTATTAATAGAAGTGGATGATACATGAATTATAAATTGATAATTTATCAATTTTATATTGATTTTCTTTACAGATAATAGAATATCATGAAAGTAAATCCATCAACTCCTCCTTCATTCAAGACTCCCACAAATGCACTGTGCTGTGATTACAATGAATATTTGAAGCTATTAAAGGAGAAGTATTA
>NW_011494835.1:10840059-10846093 GCF_000754665.1 Bison bison bison | reverse complement strand
GGAGAAGTATTAACAAATAAAGCATTTCCAGAAAATTTGATTATTCTCTTACCTTTTCTGATGTTCCTGACTCTTTCCTTAGAATATGTGAATATCTATGACTTTATTTTATTGCATGCTCCATGTCTTGGTTCTAATTGTTACTACTTGACCTGCATACAGATTTCTCAAGAGGCAGGTCAGGTGGTCTGGTATTTCCATCTCTTTCAGAATTTTCTACAGTTTGTTGTGATCTACACAGTCAAAGGCTTTGGTATAATCAATAAAGCAGGAGTAGATGTTATTCTGGAACTCTCTTGCTTTTTGATGCTCCAAAGGATGTTGGCAATTTGATCTCTGGTTCCTCTGCCTTTTCTAAAACCAGCTTGAACATCTGGAAGTTCATGGTTCACATACTGTTGAAGCCTGGCTTGGAGAATTTTGAGCATTACTTCGATAGCATATGAGATGAGTGCACTTGTGTGGCAGTTTGAACCTTCTTTGGCATTGCCCTTCTTTGGGATTGGAATGAAAACTGGCCACTGCTGAGTTTTCCAGATTTGCTGGCATATTGAGTACAGCACTTCCACAGCATCATCTTTTAGGATTTGAAATAGCTCAACTGGAATTCCATCACCTCCACTAGCTTCGTTCATAGTGATGCTTCCTAAAGCCCGCTTGACTTCGCATTCCAGGATGTCTGGATCTAGGTGAGTGATCACACCATCGTGGTTATCTAGGACATGAAGATCTTTTTTGTATGGTTCTTCTGTGTATTCTTGCTGCTTCTTAATATGGGCTTCTGTTAGGCCCATGCCATTTCTACCTTTTATTGTGCCCATTTTTGCACAAAAATTTCCCTTGGTATCTCTAATTTTCTTGACAAGTTCTCTAGTCTTTCCCATTGTATTGTTTTTTCTATTTCTTTGCATTGATCACTGAGGAGTCAACAGACTGGTTCCAAATCAAGAAAGGAGCACGTCAAGACTGTTTATTGTCATCCTGCTTTTTTAACTTCTATGCAGAGTTCATCCTGAGAAATGCTGGGCTGGATGAAGCTCGAGCTGGAATCAAGATTGCCAGGAAAAATATCAATAACCTCAGATATGCAGATGACACCACAATTATGGCAGAAAGTGAAGAGGAACTAAAGAGCCTCTTGATGAAAGTAAAAGAACAGAGTGAAAAACCTGGCTTAAAACTCAACATTCCAAAAACTAAGATCATGGCATCTGGTCCCATCACTCTGTGGCAAATAGATGGAGACAGAATGGAAAGAGTGGCAGGCTTTATTTTCTTGGGCTCCAAAATCACAGCATATGGTGACTGCACCCATGAAATTAAAAGATGCTTGTTCCTTGGAAGAAAAGCTATGACCAACCTAGATACCATATTGAAAACCAGAGACATTACTTTGCCAACCAAGGTCCATCTAGTCAAAGCTATGGTTCTTGCAGTAATCATGTATGAATGTGAGAGCTGGACTACAAAGAAAGCTGAGCGCCAAAGAATTGATGCTTTTGAACTGGTGTTGGAGAAGACTCTTGAGAGTCCCTTGAACTGCAAGGAGATCAAACCAGTCAGTCCTAAAGGAAATCAGTCCCAGATAGTCATTGGAAGGACTGATGCTGAAGCTGAAACTCCAGTACTTTGGCCTCCTGATGTGAAGAACTGACTCATTGGATAGACCCTGAATGCTGGGAAAGATTGAAGGCAGGAGGAAAAGGGGACAACAGACAATGAGATGGTTGGATGGCATCACCAACTCAGTGGACAAGAGTCTGAGCAAGCTCCAGGAGTTGGTGATGGACAGGGAAGCCTGGTGTGCTGCAGTCCATGGGATTGCAAATGGTTGTACATGACTGAGTGACTGAACTGACTGATTTTTTTGGCTACCGCTTTGTGGCATGAAGGATCTTCATTCCCCAACTGGGGTTTGAACCTCCACTTCCTCCATTGGAAGCATGTGGTTTTAACTACTGGACTTCCAGGGATGTCCCAATATTTTAACTTTTAACAGAGTTTTTAAAGATATTGGTGCTTGTTCTGGGCTGAGTCAAGAAACTTGCATGAAGTCTAGAGCAGAATGTGCCTGAAAGAGTATTTTCTTTTTCTTTGGAGCTGAATAGCTTATGAGTTTGAAATAGTAGCAATAATGCATATACAGTAAAAATACAATTGCTAACCCCTCCCCTTTTGATCTTTATACTGAGAATTACTAATCATTCAGTCAGATTTCTGTGAGCTTGTGCTTTTCTAGTCTATGGTGTTTAGATCATGGCCAGTAAGAATGATTGTGATAATTAAGATAGAGTAATGATAAAAATGTATTAATAGACATTGTCAGAAACAATGTGCTGAACATCTAATATCACGTGTAATCTGCCAGTATTTCTGTTGTAGTGTCTAACCGTATGATGGTGGTCACAGGTTTCTTTAATCTTGTAATGAGTACTGGAGTAATCCTCTGGCTATTTTTTGTGTTTGATGAAACATTTTTTATCTTTTTGGTTTTGCTGCATTTTCTTTTCAGCCTTTGATGTTCATTCTCTCTCATGAAATTTTATGTCTTTTTATTAAAATTGGCTTGTAAAAAGAAGACCATTAAGATACACTCTGTACCTGTCCATCAGTGGACTCAGAAAGTTTCTAAATGATAATTGTTGATTTAGCATATTAGCTTGTTGGCATTATCTGTATGGCAGAGATGTCAGTATATTGTTTCCAAGCTCGACTTCTACATGCAGGGAGTAACAGAGCATGTCCCTGCTTCTTTTATATTCCACAGGAGAGCAACCAAGTGGCATAATCAGTTCTTCCAGCCTTTGTATTTTACCTGATGTTTACTTTGCACATTGCTTTAAGATGTGCCCTTATTTCACCTCTTTAAAATCTATTTGCCTTTTTTTTTTTTATCTTGTGGGAAAATAAGATTATTTTACCGCAAGGTCATGGTGCATTTCATTAAACACTCATAATATTTTTTCTTTTCTCAGAATCCACAGAGCAGTGAAAAACTGCCCTAATTACTAAAAGATTGTCAGGTTCTGGATATACAAAGAATAACCTTCTCTTATCAGGTACTGAGGGAATTGGAACTGTGCAGATGGCTTTGACACAGTAGCTTTACTGGTCAGTGACATATATTATTGTAACTAAGAGAGATCAAGCATAAGCTTGACATCTTTTGTGCCATGAATATTGAAATAAAGAAAGCATAGATTTGGTCTTTAATGCATGAAAATAACTCTATGTTCCTTAAGAGAATTCAAAGGCAAAAAATTCTCAGTTTTTCACAAATGACCAAGCTGGTTTTTTCCTTTGCATTCTCTGTGTATGTTTTCAAGTTACTTAATTAAGAAGATCAGGATACCAGTTCTGGATGTTAAAGGTGACATTAAGAAACTCTAAGCCTTTGCTTTACATTGCTGTGTTTTAGCAGCCAATACCAGTCACCTGGAGGAATGTCCACTGTTGGGCCATGGCTTCTTTGGTAGTGACATTTGCTCAATAAATTTTTTCATGGTAATAATTTAAAAAAGTAAAAATGGTGTGAAGAAGTAAATGTCATGTTCCCACAATGCAATATAAATGAAATTCATAAAGGCTCAGTGACTCACAAGATAGGTTAATTAAAGCTTCCATGTGGCACATGGAAGTTAGCACAAAATTTGCTTGACCATATTATTTTCTGACTGCATAGAATGAGTCGTTTATTAGAATGCCTAGCAAAGTCTGTGATCTAGTATTAAATATAACCTGTATTATTGCTAGTTATTTTCTTCTGGTTTGTTTTAATCCATTTCCCATTGTCAATACTAATATTTTAAGGGCTAGATTAAAAATTGTGTTGGAAAAAGTCAGTACAATCCCTGTCTCACAGAAGTTGTTCAGACTGTATCAGGAATGGCGTGTCAGTTCCACAGTGTAAATGAAGAAAAAGCATCTGGTACTGGGAAGGAAAAATGTCTCATGGAATTGGAAAACCATGTTGTCTTTTAAGTATGATGATTGTTAATCTCTCATCCTTACATGTTCCCTGCTGCTGCTGCTGCTAAGTCACTTCAGTCATGTCCGACTCTGTGTGACCCCATAGACAGAAACCCACCAGGCTCCCCCGTCCCTGGGATTCTCCAGGCAAGAACACTGGAGTGGGTTGCCATTTCCTTCTCCAAGGCATGAAAGTGAAAAGTGAAAGTGAAGTCGTCCGACCCTCAGAGACCCCATGGACTGCAGCCTTCCAGGCTCCTCCGTCCATGGGATTTTCCAGGCAGGAGTACTGGAGTGGGGTGCCATTGCCTACAGGGCTGTAATAAAATGGACCCTGATATCTGGAATTGACTTGTCTGCTTCCTTAAGTCTAACAAGCAAATCATAATAAGCAATAAATATCTCCCAAAGAGAGAGAATTTAGAAGAATTTGGGGCCATCTTGAATCACTGGGCAAGCAGAGCAGCAGCTCATATTATGTCAGCTGCTGGGAGTAACTGGCTGTTTTAGGGGTTCTGCCCACAAACTCTCTGGACAGCTCCAAGAAGGCAAGGGTAGGAAGAGGCGGGGTGGTCTTTTTGAGCCTTCTCACTGCAGGCAGCTTATCTGCATAGCATAGATGATAACATTACTGTTTGTATATTCTGCCAAGACAGGCAGATAGATGAAAACAATATAAAATATTTTAAAACAAGTTGGAGACTTTCATTTGTTTCAAAGAAAAATTAGTTGACCCTTCATAACAGCTTATTTCATTATAACCCAGATTATGAAATAATGTCCAATTTTAAATCCAGAAGTTATATAGCTTCTAAGTTATCTGTATAGCTATATATATATATATTACTGTCTGAGCCATGAGGGTAGCCCTAAATGCATGTATGTATATATGTGTGTGGATATATATAAACACACATGTACCTATAACATTATATACATTATCTATAATATATATAACACAAAAGAAAAACTGTATTTATATCTATATTTATCTATCTATATTTGGCTCCATATTTCTTTGCATCAGAAACTGAAGATTTCCTTTCTTGATGCCCTTTTTTTATAAATCTTTAGCCTGGCACACAGTTATGCAAAATATAAATGACTTGCCTATATGCACAGGCAGAACAGTAAACGAAAACTTGCTACTGCCTCTAAAACTGAAACCAGTGGCCCTTCTAGCCAAGGACTGTCATGGACAGACTTTTCTTCTATCTTAAGCCATTAATATTACGTATTTTTCTGTTACTCCCAGCTAGGCAGAATCTCACTGTTGATCATCATGAAACAATTAGGATGCTGTGTGAAGTATTCTGGATCCATAGTCAGAAGTTCAGGTCTGATTCTTGTCTTCGCCTCTTGCCAGGTGTGTGTCTTTGGGCAACTCACTTCATCTCAGTTGCTCTATTTGTAAAATGAAGTGGTAGTTCCTACTTGACTGACTAAAGAATATACAAAGTAGTGACATTTTGAGGATAAGCAATTCCATTTCTACAAAATGATCAAATGTCAACTAGTATACAAATGACCCTCTGAGACATCTACCTAGACATTTAATAAGGGAAAAAAAGCACTTTATCTAAAAACATCTTCATCTAAACATTTATGTAAGTAGATTTGAGTTGTTTTATAATATAAGATTAATATACATCATCAAGAAATAACATAAGAAAACTATCTTGAACTTAATTATCTTTTGGGAGATATGATTAATATTGAGGAGGTATTGGAAGAAATAGTAAACATTTCTAAAGCACTGCAGTTCATAAAAGACACATAAACTACATATCACAAAATAATGTATTGCTTAGCATTCAGTTCAGTTCAGTTCAGTTCAGTCCAGTCACTCAGTCGTGTCCGACTCTTTGTGACCCCATGAATCGCAGCATGCCAGGCCTCTCTGTCCATCACCAACTCCCGGAGTTCACTCAGACTCATGTCCATCGAGTCAGTGATGCCATCCAGCCATCTCATCCTCTGTCGTCCCCTTCTCCTCCTGCCCCCAATCCCTCCCAGCATCAGAGTCTTTTCCAGTGAGTCAACTCTTCGCATGAGGTGGCCAAAG
>NW_011494835.1:10835501-10839857 GCF_000754665.1 Bison bison bison | reverse complement strand
AAAATAATGTCTCTGCTTTTGAATATGCTATCTAGGTTGGTCATAACTTTCCTTCCAAGGAGTAAGCGTCTTTTAATTTCATGGCTGCAGTCACCATCTGCAGTGATTTTGGAGCCCAAAAAAATAAAGTCTGACACTGTTAATAGCTTCTAAAAAGATTGAAAAATCCTTCTTTAGTAATCCTTATTTATCACTATTGGTTTGTGTTTTATACATAATAAAAGGATGAGGCAAATTAGAATGGACCAACATCCCTGATGAGTTTAGATCACATCTTCCCTAGAAAGAGATTTTGCTTTAGTTAGATATTCTTAATCTGTTACCTAGGACTATGGAAACAGTTAGGAAAAGATATATTCATTTAAAATTATAGGCATTGTCACTTTCTGCACTCTGCATGGAAACATGCTTAGAAATCATCAGTCCTGACTGTAAAATGATTTTAAATGACTCTTCTGCTCAGTTAACCTACTCTCCTTTTATTCTTCCCTTTCTGGCAACCTCCTCTAAATTTTGTCTGATTTTAATGCTGTTATGTTTTAACTCATTTAGTCTTATATGACCTGGCTTCTGCCCCAAACATTTTATTAGATTTATTCTTTTGGAAAATATTCATCATCTCATAATAACCAAATAAAATCTTTCTCACTTCTTATCCTCTTAGATTATATGTGTGAGGTTGATAACTATCTGTTCTTTCTTGTCAAAAGTATTTTCTAGGAACAAGTATCCATTCATTTATTAATATTTATTAGGACATTCATTCACTTTCATAAAAATGTACTCTTTGGGATTTGACCAGTTAGGCACAATGTTCAGAGGAAGAGATTGCATTGGCCCATTGGGCAAGGCATTGGCTTCCACTTACTCTGGATTTATGCCTGTTTCTATGATAATCACATTTCTATTGACTTATTAGATAAATATTTATGGAGCATTAATTATGTGCCAAAGGACTCCATGCTCGAGATAAAATGATGAGCATTCAAAATCTACTTGCTGCGGTGAATTCTTGAGGATTCACACAAACGTTAATTCACACAGTCATTCAAAAATATAATTTATAGAACGTGGATTATGTGTCAGGAACTTGTTTAGGCACTGGATATATGGTGGTGAAGACAAAATGTCCCTTCATGGAGTTTATATTCTGATAGGGAAGACAGACAATAAAATAAATGGGCAATATAATATAAAGAAGATTATGCATGCTGTGAAGACTATCAACTCAAGATAAGGTTTAGAGGGTGAGAGACATGGATTTTTAGGTAGAGTATTTAGAAAAGGCCTGTTTAAAAGAGGTGTTTTGAGATGAATTTGATGCAAATGAGGCAGTAAAGAATGTGAATACATGGAGAAGACCATGTGAGACTGCGTCTTGTGCACTTCACATACAAGGAAGTGACTGAACTAGAGTGAAATCTTGGAGACTTATAGATCATGGTAGGAATTTTTTATTTTAATTATAGTGGGAAGCCACTGGAGAGTTTTGTGTATGCCTTTAACTGCCACACAGGCTGTGGACAGTAGAAGAGTGAGAAAGGATGCAAAGGAACCAGTTGGAACCAATAAATTAAGTAATCCAAGGAAGACATGAGGTGGCTTACCTAGGGCAGTGGTAATAGCAGTTAGAAGAGTTCTTATTCTGGGTACATTAAATAGGTAGATTAGTGGCTGGTGGTTTGGGATAGTATTATAAAAGAAAGGTGGAACACAATTATGGTCCTAGAGGTGGTTACCCAAGTGAGTGAAGAAGACTGAGAAAGACCAGATTTACTCATTCTATTTGCTAAAGTAAAAAGACTAAGAACAAACAGGTTTAGGGTAGGAAACCAAGAATTTGGGTTTGTTCATATTAAATATATCAGGTATGCTAGGTATCTGATGCAGCTATTTAGTGGGTGGTTGGGTATATTGTACTGGAGCTCAGAGGGAAGTTGAACATAAGAAATCTGTATTTGAGAGTGGTCAGTCATGGGCCTGACTGAGAGCACCAAGGGAGTAAATGTTGATAGAAAAGTCCAAACTGAGTTCTGGGCACTCTGACATTTAAAAATCTGTGGTAGGAAGAAACGTAAGGAAAATAAAATGAGATAATAAAGAAGGAACAAAGTCAGGAATGTATGGTGTCTGGGGATCCGAGTTAAGAAAGTATTTCAAGAGGAAGTCAGTCATCAGCTCTTTCTAACACTGTAGAAAAGTTGAGTAAATTGTGTCTGGAGAATTGTCCATTAGGTTTAACAATACGGAGGTCACCAGTACTCCTACTATAAATGTTTTCATAGAAGTATGGATAATAAGATGAATGGGGAGGGTTTTAGAAATTGGGAATGAGGAAACAGATATAGCTAATATAGATAACACTATTAAAGAGTTTTTCTATAAAGTGGATCTTAGAAATGGATTGATAGCTGGAGAAGAATGTTGGGTAAAAGGAAAAATAGGTATTTTTTTAAGTAGGAAAAGTGATAGGATAATTTTATGCTCTGAGAAATATTCTGGAAAGAGGATAAAATAGAGCAGACATAAGTATGTAAAGATGATGCTATTGGTCATGGCAAACCCCACAGCAGTCTACCATCAAATCCCAGAGTGTTGGAGTTGATGAGATGACAAGAAGCTATTTATATATCTCCCTGCAAGACCTGTCTGTCCTAGAGTAAGACTCTATATTAGTTATCTGTTGCTGCATAACAAATCAGCCTAAAACTTATGACTTAAAACAAGAGCAGTCATTTGCTATCTCATAAGGTTGGGATAGTAAGCTAGGAATTTGCCAGTAGCTGATTTGGGTAGCTCTGGCTCGAGGTCTTTTATGAGATGTATGGTACATCTACCATATTATCTTGGCGTTAGAGGTAAGCTTTGATTCAGTATGAAAGGGGATTAAACACCAGCATAAATGCTAGAAGATAAGGCTCATTCATGGCCATCTTGTAGGATAACTACCCTAACCACTAATGGTCTTTGAACTTAATTTTTCATTATCTTACCTGTTAAATATGGAGATTTTACCATATGAGCTCAAGTTCCCTTCTAATTCTAAAATTTCATGATTTTATTCTTCACCTAGGCCTATGGCTCTCAAAGCATATGAAGGAGAGCAGGTTTAGTCAGCTGGAATCTTGTTTCCTAGCCTCTACTCATTTCTATTCAATAATTCTTCTCTTAAAAAAATAGGGTATATGATGGCTCTGCATATTCCAAATTGAAACAAGTAGTTTTTTGAATAGTAAAATGCTCGTCAGCTGGTTAATAAAGTAGACTGGGCCATGTTTTAGAACAAAACAACCACTCCCACCAAAACAAAAATCCCCCTGCCATATATAAGTTGATTTGCTGAATCCTGATTAGGAAGCACAGTCTAAGGAATCCTCTAGGAACAATATTGTTCTTGTTCAGTCACTTGGTCATGTCCGACTCTTTGGGACCCCATGGACTGCAGCATGCCAGGCTTCCCTGTCTTTCACCATCTCCCGGAGCTTGCTCAAACTCATGTCCATTGAGTCACTGATGCCATCCAACCATCTCATCTCTGTCACTTCCTTCTTCCTCCTGCCTTCAATCTTTCCCAGCATCAGGGTCTTTTCCAATGAGTTGGCTCTTAACATCAGTTCAGTTGCTCAGTCATGTCCGACTCTTTGTGACCCCATGAATTGCAGCATGCCAGGCCTACCTGTCCATCACCAACTCCCAGAGTTCACTCAAACTCACGTCCATCGAGTCAGTGATGCCATCTAGTCATCTCATCCTCTGTTGTCCCCTTCTCCTCCTGCCCCCAATCCCTCCCCACATCAGAGTCTTTTCCAATGAGTCAACTCTTTGCATGAGGTGGCCAAAGTATTGGAGCTTCAGCTTTAGCATCATTCCTTCCAAAGAACACCCAGGACTGATTTCCTTTATTTATTTATATATTTTTTAAATTTTATTTTTAAACTTTACAATATTGTATTAGTTTTGCCAAATATCGAAATGAATCTGCCACAGGTATGCCTGCATTCCCCATCCTGAACCCTCCACCCTCCTCCCTCCCCTCCCCTCCCTCTGGGTCGTCCCAGTGCACCAGCCCCAAGCATCCAGTACCGTGCATCGAACCTGGACTGGCAACTCATTTCATACATGATATTATACATGTTTCAATGCTATTTTCCCAAATCTCCCACCCTCTCCCTCTCCCACAGAGTCCATAAGACTGATCTATACATCGGTGTCTCTTTTGCTGTCTCGTACACAGGGTTATTGTTTCCATCTTTCTAAATTCCATATATATGCATTAGTATACTGTATTGGTGTTTTTCCTTCTGGCTTACTTCACTCTGTATAATAGGCTCCAGTTTCATCCATCTCATTAGAACT
>NW_011494835.1:10834019-10834637 GCF_000754665.1 Bison bison bison | reverse complement strand
ATTGATCAATATTTCTGTCTTTGTGCCAGTACCATACTGTCTTGATAACTGTGGCTTTGTAATAGAGCCTGAAGTCAGGCAGGTTGATTCCTCCAGTTCCATTCTTCTTTCTCAAGATAGCTTTGGCTATTCGAGGTTTTTTGTATTTCCATACAAATTGTGAAATTATTTGTTCTAGCTCTGTGAAGAATACCATAGGTAGCTTGATAGGGATTGCATTGAATCTATAAATTGCTTTGGGTAGTATACTCATTTTCACTATATTGATTCTTCCAATCCATGAACATGGTATATTTCTCCATCTATTAGTGTCCTCTTTGATTTCTTTCACCAGTGTTTTATAGTTTTCTATATATAGGTCTTTGGTTTCTTTAGGTAGATATATTCCTAAGTATTTTATTCTTCCCGTTGCAATGGTGAATGGAATTGTTTCCTTAATTTCTCTTTCAGTTTTCTCATTATTAGTGTATAGGAATGCAAGGGATTTCTGTGTGTTGATTTTATATCCTGCAACTTTACTATAATCATTGATTAGTTCTAGTAATTTTCTGGTGGAGTCTTTAGGGTTTTCTATGTAAAGGATCATGTCATCTGCAAACAGTGAGAGTTTTACTTCTT
>NW_011494835.1:10832854-10833607 GCF_000754665.1 Bison bison bison | reverse complement strand
GTTGAATTCTGTCAAAGGCTTTCTCTGCATCTATTGAGATAATCGTATGGTTTTTGTTTTTCAATTTGTTAATGTGGTGTATAACATTGATTAATTTGCGGATATTGAAGAATCCTTGCATCCCTGGGATAAAGCCCACTTGGGCATGGTGTATGATCTTTTTAATGTGTTGTTGGATTCTGATTGCTAGAATTTTGTTAAGGATTTTTGCATCTATGTTCATCAGTGATATTGGCCTGTAGTTTTCTCTTTTTTTGGTATTAGGGTGATGGTGGCCTCATAGAATGAGTTTGGAAGTTTACCTTCCTCTGCAATTTTCTGGAAGAGTTTGAGCAGGATAGGTGTTATCTCTTCTCTAAATTTTTGGTAGAATTCAGCTGTGAAGCCGTCTGGACCTGGGCTTTTGTTTGCTGGAAGATTTTTTATTACAGTTTCAATTTCCGTGCTTGTGATGGGTCTGTTAAGATTTTCTATTTCTTTCTGGTCCAGTTTTGGAAAGTTGTACTTTTCTAAGAATTTGTCCATTTCTTCCACATTGTCCATTTTATTGGCATATAATTGTTGATAGTAGTCTCTTAAGATCCTTTGTATTTCTGTGTTGTCTGTTGTGATCTCTCCATTTTCATTTCTAATTTTATTGATTTGATTTTTCTCCCTTTGTTTCTTGATGAGTCTGGCTAATGGTTTGTCAATTTTATTTATCCTTTCAAAGAACCAGCTTTTGGCTTTGTTGATTTTTGCTATGGTCTCTTT
>NW_011494835.1:10831364-10832580 GCF_000754665.1 Bison bison bison | reverse complement strand
AAATTTTGATTTCTTTTTTGATTTCTTCTGTGATTTGTTGGTTATTCAGCAGCGTGTTGTTCATCCTCCATATGTTGGAATTTTTAATAGTTTTTCTCCTGTAATTGAGATCTAATCTTACTGCATTGTGGTCAGAAAAGATGCTTGGAATGATTTCTATTTTTTTGAATTTACCAAGGCTAGATTTATGGCCCAGGATGTGATCTATCCTGGAGAAGGTTCCATGTGTGCTTGAGAAAAAGGTGAAATTCACTGTTTTAGGTGAAATGTCCTATAGATATCAGTTAGGTCTAACTGGTCTATTGTATCGTTTAACGTTTGTGTCCTTGTTAATTTTGTGTTTAGTTGATCTATCCATAGATGTGAGTGGGGTATTAAAGTCTCCCACTATTATTGTGTTATTGTTAATTTCTCCTTTCATACTTGTTAGCATTTGTCTTACATATTGCGGCGCTCCCGTGTTGGGTGCATATATATTTATAATTGTTATATCTTCTTCTTGGATTGATCCTTTGATCATTATGTAGTGACCTTCTTTGTCTCTTTTCACAGCCTTTGTTTTAAAGTCTATTTTATCTGATATAAGTATTGCTCCTCCTGCTTTCTTTTGGTCCCTATTTGCATGAAAAATCTTTTTCCGGCCCTTCACTTTCAGTCTGTATGTGTCCCCTGTTTTGAGGTGGGTCTCTTGTAGACAACATATGTAGGGGTCTTGTGTTTGTATCCATTCAGCCAGTCTTTGTCTTTCGGTTGGGGCATTCAACCCATTTACATTTAAGGTAATTACTGATAAGTATGATCCCATTGCCATTTACTTTATTGTTTTGGGTTCGAGTTTATACATTGTTTTTGTGTTTTCTGTCTAGAGAAAATCCTTTAGTATTTGTTGGAGAGCTGGTTTGGTGGTGCTGAATTCTCTCAGCTTTTGCTTGTCTGAGAAACTTTGATTTCTCCTTCATATTTGAATGAGATCCTTGCTGGGTACAATAATCTGGGCTGTAGGTTATTTTCTTTCATCACTTTAAGTATGTCTTGCCATTCCCTCCTGGCTTGAAGAGTTTCTATTGAAAGATCAGCTGTTATCCTAATGGGAATTCCCTTGTGTGTTATTTGTTGTTTTTCCCTTGCTGCTTTTAATATTTGTTCTTTGTGTTTGATCTTTGTTAATTTGATTATTATGTGTCTTGGGGTGTTTCGCCTTGGGTTTATCCTGTTT
>NW_011494835.1:10829022-10830202 GCF_000754665.1 Bison bison bison | reverse complement strand
GACCCAAATGAGATGAGGTGGAATCAGTAGAGGAGAGAGTGGGCTATTCAGTAATCTCTTCCTTATGTGCACTCCACAACTCGACCGCTCAGAGTTGTTCACAGAGTTATACAGAGAAGAGAAGAAGGAAGAAGGTGGCAGAGGTGGCCAGGAGGATAAATGGGGGGAATGAAAAGGAGGGAGACAGATCCAGCCAGTAATCAGTTCCCTAAGTGTTCTCCACCGTCTGGAACACACAGAAATTCACAGAGTTTGGTATAGTAGAGAGGGGTTAAGGAGGAGACACAGGCGACCTAGTGGAGAAAAAGGAGAGTCCAAAGGGAGACAGTAATCTCACTCCCTAGTGAAAAATGGGTACTGAAGATTGGGTTCTTAAGGTACAAAATTGGTAACAAATACATAAAAACAAAAATTTAAAATCTAGAGTAGAATTTGGAATTTCAAAAATACGATGTTAAAGAAAAGAAGAAGGAAAAGAAGAGAGAAAAAACGAACAAACAAAAACAAATAAGGTCGCAAAAATTATAAAGAAAATATAGGTACAAAATTGATAACTAACACCAAAAAGCAAAAGTTAAAAATCTAGAGTAGAGTTTGGAATTTCAAAAATACAGTGTTAAAAAAAAAAAAGAAGAAGAAAAAGAGAGAGAGAGAGAAAAAAAAAAAAACAAGAACAAACAAGGTCACATAAATTATATAAAAAAAAAGAATACAGGTACAAAATTGATAACAAATACCAAAAAGCATAAATTAAAAATCTAGAATAGAGTTTGGAATTTCAGATATACAATGTTATTTAAAAGAAGAAGAGAAAGAAACAGAGACAAAGAAAAAGAAAATATAAAAAAGGGTCCCAGAAATTATATAAAAACAAAAACAAAAACTATAGGTACAAAATTGATAACAAATACTAAAAAGCTAAAATTAAAAATCTAGAGTAGAGTTTGGAATTTCAAAAATACAATGTTAAAGAAAAGAAGGAAAAAGGAAAAAAAAAGGTCAAAAAATTATTTAAAAAAATTATATAAGGCAGTTCTATTTCCAGTTTTTTAAGCAATCTCCACACTGTTCTCCATAGTGGCTGTACTAGTTTGCATTCCCACCAACAGTGTAAGAGGGTTCCCTTTTCTCCACACCCTCTCCAACATTTATTATTTGTAGACTTTTGGATCGCAGCCAT
>NW_011494835.1:10827842-10828802 GCF_000754665.1 Bison bison bison | reverse complement strand
ATTTCTCTGATAATGAGTGATGTTGAGCATCTTTGCATGTGTTTGTTAGCTATCTGTATGTCTTCTTTGGAGAAATGTCTATTTAGTTCCTTGGCCCATTTTTTGATTGGGTCATTTATTTTTCTGGAGTTGAGCTGTAGGAGTTGCTTGTATATTTTTGAGATTAGCTGTTTGTCAGTTGCTTCATTTGCTATTATTTTCTCCCATTCTGAAGGCTGTCTTTTCACCTTGCTGATAGTTTCCTTTGATGTGCAGAAGCTTTTAAGGTTAATTAGGTCCCATTTGTTTATTTTTGCTATTGCCTTATGATCCAGCAATCCCACTGCTGGGCATACACACTGAAGAAATCAGAAGGGAAAGAGACACGTGTACCCCAATGTTCATCGCAGCACTGTTTATAATAGCCAGGACATGGAAGCAACCTAGATGTCCATCAGCAGATGAATGGATAAGAAAGCTGTGGTACATATACACAATGGAGTATTACTCAGCCATTAAAAAGAATTCATTTGAATCAGTTCTAATGAGGTGGATGAAACTGGAGCCTATTATACAGAGTGAAGTAAGCCAGAAAGAAAAACACCAATACTGTATACTAACGCATATATATGGAATTTAGAAAGATGATAACAATAACCCTGTGTTCGAGACAGCAAAAGAGACACTGACGTATGGAACAGTCTTATGGACTCTGTGGGAGAGGGAGAGGGTGGGAAGATTTAGGAGAATGGCATTGAAACATGTAAAATATCATGTATGAAACGAGATGCCAGTCCAGGTTCAATGCACCATACTGGATGCTTGGGGCTAGTGCACTGGGACGACCCAGAGGGATGGTATGGGGAGGGAAGAGGGAGGAGGGTTCAGGATGGGGAGCACATGTATACGTGTGATGGATTCATTTTGATATTTGGCAAAACTAATACAATTATGTAAAGTTTAAAAATAAAATAAAAAAAT
>NW_011494835.1:10826279-10827742 GCF_000754665.1 Bison bison bison | reverse complement strand
CCCTGTTCACGGCGCGTGTAGCCTCTCTGCCCACGCTGCTCAGGCTCTAGGTTGCTCCGCCGTGAACCATCCGCGGCCGGCCCTGGGCTGCCTGTACTTCCCAGGTCCAAGCCGCTCAGGTTCAGGCACTCAGGTAGTCCTCAGAGGCGCAGACTCTCGGTTGGGCCTGCATTTTGTGCCCTTCCCAGATCCGAGCAGCTCAGGTGATGAGGTGTTTTGCGCGCGCGATTGCTGCGATTTATCGCCTCCCCGCCGCTCGGTTATCTAGTTGCGCACCGGCACACCTTCTCAGGCAGATGTTGACCGTCCAGACCCCCAAGAAGTTTTAGTTAGCAAAGAAGCCTGCTAACAGTTTCATAGATAATGTCTCTCTGGGGCTGCGATTGTCCCCTTCCGGCTCTGGCTGCCTATCACCGGAGGGGGATGGTCTGCCGCCAGCTATCTCTGTTCAGTTCTTTGTTCCGTGCGCGGGCCTGGCAGTGTCATAGGTTAGGGCTGGCTTTTCGCATGGTAGATATCCCACAGTCTGGTTTGCTAGCCCAAATTATTTCGCTCAGATAGTGTTCGGGGTATTCAGGCCAGATCCTTGCGATGCAGCCCGCGCCGTGCCTCCCTGCCCAGCCCTTGCTTGCTAATGGCGTATGCAGGCGTCTGCGCTGCTTCTCCGCTGGGGGAGTTACCATAGGGCTCGCAATGTGTGGGTTTTAATTATTTATTTTTCCTCCCTGTTATGTTGCCCTCTGTGCTTCCAAGGCTCGGCACAGATTCGGCAGTGAGAAGGTTTCCTGGTATTTGGAAACTTCTCTCTTTTTAAGACTCCCTTCCCGGGACAGAACTCCGTCCCTCCCTCTTTTGTCCCTTTTTTTTTCTTTTATATTTTTCCCTACCTCCTTTCGAAGACTTGGGTTGCTTTTCTGGGTGCCTGATATCCTTTGCCGGCATTCAGAAGTTGTTTTGTGGAATTTACTCAGCGTTTAAATGTTCTTTTGATGAATTTGTGGGGGAGAAAGTGTTCTCCCCACCCTACTCCTCCGCCATCTTAGCTCCTCCCCCCCCCACCCCCGATTTCCTTTAGAATGGACTGGTTGGATCCCCTTGCAGGCCAAGGGACTCCCAAGAGTCTTCTCCAACACCACAGTTCAAAAGCATCAATTCTTCAGACTCAGCTTTCTTCACAGTCCAACTCTCACATCCATACATGACTACTGGAAAAACCATAGCCTTGACTAGATGGACCTTGGTTAGCAAAGTAATGTCTCTGCTTTTGAATATGCTATCTAGGTTGGTTATAACTTTCCTTCCAAGGAGTAAGCGTCTTTTAATTTCATGGCTGCAATCACATCTGCAGTGATTTTGGAGCCCCCCAAAATAGTCTGACACTGTTTTCACTGTTTCCCCATCTATTTGCCATGAAGTGATGGGACCAGATGCCATGATCTTAGTTTTCTGAATGTTGAGCTTTA
>NW_011494835.1:10821055-10825791 GCF_000754665.1 Bison bison bison | reverse complement strand
CAGCTGTTGTTCCATGTCCAGTTCTAACTGTTGCTTCCTGACCTGCATACAGATTTCTCAAGAGGCAGGTCAGGTGGTCTGGTATTCCCATCTCTTTCAGAATTTTCCACAGTTTCTTGTGATCCACACAGTCAAAGGCTTTGGCATAGTCAATGAAGCAGAAACAGATGTTTTTCGGGAACTCTCTTGCTTTTTCAATGATCCAGCAGATGTTGGGAAATTAATCTCTGGTTCTTCTGCCTTTTCTAAAGCTAGCTTGAACATCTGGAAGTTCATGGTTCACGTACTGCTGAAGCCTGGCTTGGAGAATTTACTCGCGTGTGAGATGAGTGCAATTGTGGGGTAGTTTGAGCATTCTTTGGCATTGCCTTTCTTCACATCACGTAGCCAAAATATTGGAGCTTCAGTTTCAGTGTCAGTCCTTCCAATGAATATTCAGCGTTGATTTCCTTTAGGATTGACTAGTTTGAGCTCCTTGACATCCAAGAGACTCTCAAGAGTCTTCTCAGGACAATATTAGGATATCAAAAAAGAGAGTATAGCCCAGGAAAATAACCATTAGTGGTCTAATGGGAGGACCAAATACATGAATTCTAGCTCTGTCTTAATGATCAGTCTTTAGCAATCATCTAATCTCTATGAACCTCAGTTTCTTAATGTGTAAACAGGATGATAACTGCTATTTCACAAGATTTTTTGGAAGAATTAACCATGCTAACTTTGTAAAGTGACTATGACCATGTCTTTCTCATAGTAGGTGTGTAATAATTATTTTTTTTCCTCTGGCCTATACATTTTCCCCTAACCTTATTTTTTTCCCTCTACCCTATATGTTTTTCCCTAACCTTATTAGGTACTCAGGCAGCACCATCTTTGAAATAAGTATATTTATAATGTATAAAAGCAAGGAAAATTTTGCAAAAGGAACTTAAAATATCTGCTCCATCAGATATGGAAGCCCCAAGACAGAACTGATGAGTGAAGTTTTCTTTCCTGATTCATATCTGACCATTTGTTATTCTATAATATGACCAGGGACTAGATATATTCTGTCATACAACTAGATATATTCTGTCACAACCAGTGACTGAACTCTTTAGTTTCCCATCAAGACTAGAGTGGCTAAAGTGTTGAGACAGTATAAAACAAAATTCTCACCTGTGTCCTCCTTGCAGGAGAATTATTCTTCTCTACCTGTTCAGCTCAAGTGCATCCACATCACTTTTTTCTGCAGGATAATAAGACTAGTATGTGCAGTGCCATGTTCAACGTTCCCTCTGCCCCTGAAGCTCTCGATGCTCTTGGTAGTGATTGGACTGTCAGTCCACAAAGTGACAACGATGTCAGTGCAGACTAGAGCCCTGACTGATGATCACACACCAGGAACAGGTGGAAACCTTTCTTTCTTTAAGCCACTGAGCTTTGGGGGTTATTTTTACTTCTTGACTGACACATATGCCATGTATATTTAACAGGTAAGTAAAAATGGGACATTTTTTGCCTCATTTTTGACAGTAGCACCAGTTTGAGGGGCCAACTTAAAGAGACAAAGTAACTTGTATAGAATTTCAAAGGCATTCAAGAGCTTCATGCTTTTGAATCCTATATCCATCTGGAAAATCTAAAAGATCGTTATCACAAAATAATTATTTTGTGAAGTGATCAATGAAGAGATTTATTTGGAGACAGTGGTTGCACTTCTGTGCTTTCTCACTATATCTTGTGCATTTTGGGGTGAGAGGATGGAGATTTAGCTATCTTCTAGTGCTAAGGCTAGCTAGAAAGATTCAGAAAGGGATGCTTAGAGAACTTTAAAATGTATTTCTTGAAGTTGGCAGGCACAGAGGTTTGGAACATGAATCCTGACTCTGAAAGTTGAAATGGACTGTAGATTGGGATCTGACTTTTTCCTGGGAAATTTAGAGGGCAAGAAAAGTAAGTGCTTGGTAGCTAAGTGAGGGGGGTGCTGCTTCACTGGGATCTGGCAGTCTGAAGTCCTACAGTTTGTCTAGGCAAGAGATGCATATATTTTTCTGGGTCACAAGAGAGAGCCACCTGGAAGAAGCATGAGGGGACCATTGTGCATCCCGCCTAGGAGGGCTTCATGGAGGGGCAAGAAGACCTCAGCAGAAAAAGGGTGGAGACCTAGCATGCCCTGGCATTCAAATGGCCACACAGAATAGAAAACATCTGGCAAGATTAAATGAACTTCAGGAGAAAGGGGCTCAACATGGAACTTATTAAGGCCCCTGGAAACCTCACAAGAAGATGAGCCATCTTTTAACCATTATTGTGGTTGGAGTGTGGAGTTGCCCAAATAAATAAGAACTGTTTTACTCTTTACTGGTTTTTCCTTCCTCCGTATTTTTGACCTTTAAGAGAAACAGCTGCTAGTTTGTTGAGGGAAGAGAAGACTAGGAAGAGAGTGCATAGCAAGAGCACTCTGCCTCCATCTTCCTGCTATGGGAAGGATGCAGGGCTCAGCTATGTGATTATATGACTGTGCAGAGCTTACTCTCAACTTTGATCACAGTGTACTATAAATCCAGTGAGTGGGTGAGATGAAGCTGAAACTGAGCCAGTGTTCCATTGGCCAAGCCCTGGCAGGGGATTCTGGTATGCTCAGAGAAAAGGGTATTTTTTACTGATTTCACAGAGATACCATACTGACTAACAGAGAGACTGAAAAGTAGATTAATGGTAAACCATGGTAAAATTTTTATTCATATCCTGGACATTATAATTTCCAAATTAGGACCCTGTTCTTGACTAACCGTGACTATATGATGGTCTGTGAGACAAAAGGTAATTTGACACACACAAATTGTCATCAGAAGGAAGGGCAAGACTACCCCACAGAATAGAAAAGGACAATGAAAACAAAACTAAAATGCAACTTTAATGTTATTTGTATTTCATGCTTTCTCACTGTATTATTTACATGTGAACATAGAGAAAAGGATAGAATGATGAGAGAGAGAAACATAATTGGAGAGTTCTCTGCCCTACTGTCTTATTCACTCTTTTTTCCATATTCTGTCCCCTCCATCCACTGAAGAAGCCTTTTAGAACAATATGTTATCAAGTTAATGTGATGTTATCAGAGACAAGTGACCAACATGAACGAAGGAGAAGCTCTGTAGTCACTGTTTTTGGTGGTGCTTTTTCCTTTGTCGTGTTGGGATGTTTTGTTCTTGGTATATTAGTCTTCCTGTGCGCAATCATATCCCATTCTTTTGTGACCCCAAAGGCTGTAATCCTCCACGCTCCCTGCCCATGGGATTTCCCAGGCAGGAATACTAGTGTGGGCTGCCATTTCCTTCTCTAGAGGATCTCCCTCACCCAGGGATCGAAACTGTGTCTCCTCTATTGCAGGCAGATTCTTTAGTGCTGTGCCAGCTGAGAAAACCTTGTGTTTGTTCCCGCTTGAAGAATGTAGGAATCCACTCTTGCATCAGGTTGGAGCCATAAATTTATCACTCTCGCTTGGATTTCAAGGGATTGAAGCAGTATGGGATTATGGCACAGAGGCCAGCGCAGAGGAGTTGCCAAAGAAAGTGGAATAGAGACCAAGGGAGAAATTGCTTCTAGGCACCCTTTCTAGCTGAATTTAGTCCAGATTCTAACCTGTGATCAATAACTTATTATTTTGCATGGTCCTTTGGATTGTGAGTTTGGCAGTGATCACCTGATGGATAAGATTGTTATTTCTGCTAATAAGCAGTAACTATTAATACATATTCTTCCTAATTTTTTGAAATACAGCTTTATCTATTTGAGTGTAGATACATAAATACATACATACATATAAATGGAGATATAATGATATATAAATGTAGATAGACACATAGATATTTCTAAGGAATTCATTAACCTTTGTTTTATTTATATTTTCTCTACTGTATAAAGCAGTATTCACTTCAGTTCTGTTCACCAGTGAGTTTGTAATGGTGCTGCCATAAGAAAACTGAGCATAGATGAATAGAATGTGGTTAGTACTTTGGATAGCAATCACCTAAGTTGACCAATCAATTTCTCTGAGCCCAAGCCTATTTTTAAAAGGTGGACCCTCTGGAGAAGATTCTAGACTTTATCATGTCCAGTGTTTATGGAGTAGAACTTGGTGATAGGAGAAAAACAATGATGATGTGTGCTGAAGTGTGAAGAAATGAAAAGTCTTCATATTTTTGATGAAAGAAGACTGTGAGGAATTCTCTGGGGGCTGAATTGAGGGAAGATGGAGATAAATTTTGAAGAAGGGCATTATTTTACTGTTATATTAAGAGCTCATAATCTTAAATGATGTGTATTTTTAGTAGGTATGACTTCAGGCTATCAGTGGAGTAACCGTGTTTATGTGTCCTGTTAGTTTGCTCTTTGACACCACCCTTATGGCAGAAAGTGAAGAGGAACTAAAAAGCCTCTTGATGAAGGTGAAAGTGGAGAGTGAAAAAGTTGGCTTAAAGCTCAACATTCAGAAAACGAAGATCATGGCATCCGGTCCCATCACTTCATGGGGAATAGATGGAGAAACAGTGGAAACAGTGTCAGACTTTATTTTTTTGGGTTCCAAAATCACTGCAGATGGTGACTGCAGCCATGAAATTAAAAGATGCTTACTCCTTGGAAGGAAAGTTATGACCAACTTAGATAGCATATTGAAAAGCAGAGACATTACTCTGCCAACAAAGGTTTGTCTAGTCAAGGCTATGGTTTTTCCTGTGGTCATGTATGGT
>NW_011494835.1:10817330-10820762 GCF_000754665.1 Bison bison bison | reverse complement strand
ATGGCATCACTGACTCAATGGACGTGAGTCTGAGTGAACTCCGGGAGTTGGTGATGGACAGGGAGGCCTGGCATGCTGCGATTCATGGGGTCACAAAGAGTCAGACACGACTGAGCAACTGATCTGATCTGATCTGATCTGAATCTCTTATTAAAAACTCCAGTGGCTGACAATGGCATAGCCAGTGAAAGTGTTAGTCACTCAGACCTGTTTGATTCTTTGCAAACCCATGGACTGTAAGCCTTCCAGGCTCTTCTGTTCATGGAGCTCTCCAGGCCAGAATACTGGAGTGGATTGCCATTCCCTTCTCCCGGGGATTGTCCTGATTGAGAGATTAAACCTGGGTCTCCTGCATAGCAGGCAGATTCTTTGCAATCTGAGCCACCAGGGAATGTATTCTGGTCTTCATGTAGGCAATAAACTAGGAGTGCACATGGGGCTGTGGTGGAGGGCTGCCTCACCTAGAGTACTGGCAAAGGTGTGAGGGTGCTGCCAAGTTAAATAGTGGCTGATAAAGCAGAGTGGACTAGGGATCATCCAGGGTTATGTTATTAACCATGGCCTTCAATCTTGGAAGTTGGAATATGGGACTTTGTGACAGGAATCTCCCAACAGCAGTGTCTCATTCTGAACAATCAGGAAGCCAGAAACTTTTTTTATTCCAGGAACTCTACTGCTGTTCAAAGCAGACCCACAGGCATTGGCTACATACACAGGAAATAATCCCTATAGAAAAACTGGGACAAGAGTTAGGTTGTAAAAACCATAGCCAAAAAGCCTAAGCTTCATAGAATGGGTCTTATTGTAGCAGGAGATCAGTGAATGTGAAAGAAACCCACTCCTCTGGCCAGTCCTCGTGACTGGGTGGCTGGGAGAAGGGATGGTAGATAGTAGACCTCTGCAGCTTGCTGGGTTTGGAGTAGCCTGGGCTTGTTAGATTGTCAATTCCATCCACCCGCTGATGTCCTAAGCATGAATATGATTGTCTTTGAAAATTGAGATGGACAGAGGCTTGAGTTGGACAAGTTTGAGTAGTGAAATTCTCCAATACCTAGATTTGAGACAGTCTAGAAAAAACTGGATGATACAGGGCAAAGGGTGGAATGAAAAAGAAAGCGGGAAAATCCAAGGACATGTTCCCTATGCTTTATGATGGAAGGCAAGGAAAAGAAGCCCAGTTCCCACAAATCCTAAACCCAAGTATTAACCATTGAACTTTGAAATGCTCTAGGGAAGAAATCCCTAAATGCATCATTTTCTAATGAAACAAATTCTCATTCTTAACTCCAGTCTCAGAAAGGGACTTAAATATCACCAGTAGATGATAACACACCCCATCCTGGGAACTAAAAAGCAGACCTTTCCCCATTTCTTCACAATTAGACTCAGAAGTAGATTGACTGAAGTAGACAAATGCTTTCTCATTCTTTATCCTTCACCCACAGCCTTTATAAGGACCCTTTATAGAAATGAGCCCAGGATAAATATCAGTTCAGTTCAGTCACTCAGTCGTGTCCGACTCTTTGCAACCCCATGAATCGCAGCATGCCAAGCCTCCCTTCCATCACCAACTCCCGGAGTTCACTCAGGCTCATGTCCATTGAGTCGGTGATGCCATCCAGCCATCTCATCCTCTGTTGTCCCCTTCTCCTCCTGCCCCCAATCCCTCCCAGCATCAGAGTCTTTTCCAATGAGTCAACTCTTCGCATGAGGTGGCCAAAGTACTGGAGTTTCAGCTTTAGCATTCCTTCCAAAGAAATCCCAAATCAGACATGCATGTCTTAAAGGCTACCTATATTCCAAATTTTGTCTTTGCATATTTAGAATGTTTTAAATTTATGTTTAAAATGTTTTCTTTCAGGAATATATCTAATTTGGTCCTTTTAAAATTTTTGAGGAAAAATATAGTAATAACAATAGCAAACCAGAGAGCGTGACACCCATTTTAGTTCAATACTATGTATCTCCAATCTCTGGAGAACTGAATGTGCTTTTAAACTTGGAAAATATGTTCTCCACTATTTAACCTAAATGCCACTATAATTATAACCATTTCAGACCTATTCCTATAATTCTTTCTGCAAGATATACAATTAGAATGAAGTGGTAATCTAAACAATGAAAATAAAATGGAAACCTGCAATTACATAGTCAAACTTTTTCTCATGTTGAATGAAGAAAGGCATTATTTAATTAAAATACCAAATGCCAAAGTCCATGAGAAAAACCAAGCATGACATAAGTACAGAAGATCGAAGTTGATGTTAAAGACAAAAACCCCATGTCTAATATTTGGCATTGTGTATGAACATGAATTATATTCCTATTCTCAGAGGTAACCATTAGTGACTGTATTTCATATACATTATTTTTAAAGCATAGCATGCAGAAAGCAAATGTTGCCTGCATTTTAAGAGTAGCTCCTTCTTCTTCTTCATCTGGACATAAGTTCCTGGTACGCTGGTTTCATCCAGAGCCTGTTATGTTACACCCAGCTTATTTTGCTCTTGTAACCAGTCCTTTTGACATCAGAAGTTACAAACCTTGATTGCAACCCCATCTTAAAATGTCTTCTGTAGCTCCTTCACCCAAATCTAGAGTAACAGTGTTGAGAACCAAATAAGATCAAAAAGGAAACAGTCACTTGCAATCCTACTAACAATACTTTTAGGAATAACCCCTGTAGGTTTAAATATCTTTTACAAAGCAAAATGCAAGTACTTAGTTTAAATGCTAATGAAGTTTACACTAAGCTTATTAGATAACATTCTATTTTCTATTATCAACTGAGTTTACTAAGTTAGAACTTCCTGATTATCTGCAGGGAAGTCTGATCAAACAATTGGCAATTTGTAGTTAATGTTTATTTAATAAGTAAATAAGGAATATTCAGTTTCTAAAATTACCTTATTTGTACCATAAAATTAAAGAATACTTACATAGATGAATATAAGGAGTAAATGTGAAAAATCATAGTATAGCAGTGAGGAGAATCATGTGTAATAAGAAACATTTAATGTAACTAGCCTACCCTGTCATGAATATACTGTGTTGTGTATATTTTTCCAGGTTCAAGGGAAGATCCCCTGGAGAAGGAAATGGCAACTCATTCCAGTACTCTTGCCTGGAAAATCCCATGGACAGAGAAGCCTGGTAGGTTACAGTCCGTGGGGTCGCAAAGAGCTGGACACAACTGAGTGACTTCACTTCACTCAAGGGTCAGAACTAATATATATATTATATTTTGGGATTTCTTTGGAAGGAATGATGCTAAAGCTGAAACTCCAGTACTTTGGCCACCTCATGCGAAGAGTTGACTCATTGGAAAAGACTCTGATGCTGGGAGGGATTGGGGGCAGGAGGAGAAGGGGATGACAGAGGATGAGATGGCTGGATGGCATCACTGACTCGATGGACGTGAGTCTCAGTGAA
>NW_011494835.1:10794137-10817230 GCF_000754665.1 Bison bison bison | reverse complement strand
AGGGGATGACAGAGGATGAGATGGCTGGATGGCATCACTGACTCGATGGACGTGAGTCTCAGTGAACTCTGGGAGTTGGTGATGGACAGGGAGGCCTGGCGTGCTGCGATTCATGGGGTTGCAAAGAGTCGGACACGACTGAGCAACTGATCTGATCTGATCTGATAGTTTATAATATTATATAATTATATATATGCAGGTTTAAAAGTCAGAAGTTATTTTAATACATTTATGCCACATATGCAAAGTATATATCATTAAGGTGTTTAAAAATGCTTACCTTAAAGTGATGCAGACTATACTATACTTATCATCATTCAAAGTGATGATGATACATAATGTCCTAGGCATTCTGTGAGACAGAACAAAACTATAAGAGAAGATGGAGTTATAAATACAAAATTCTCCCTTAAGAAAAATTGACCCTGTCCTGCCTGTCCTCCCTATGGCATGGGACTGTGTCCATCCTTCTCCCTTTTTTTATACTATTTTCTTTAGTTTGTAGAGCAACATATTCTTCAACATTTTTCATCCCTCATTTTGTTTTTTGTCTTTTCTCAGAATTCCTCTTCCCTTTCCTGCCCTTTTAATACTGGTTATCCCATTATTTCAGGTTTTTAGCCTCAGTCTTCTCTTGCTTATGGAACACACTATTAGTAAGTGATCTAATCTTTCTTATAGTGTCAATGCCTATGTTGTTAAACTCGTTTATATTTCCAGCTCAAGTCATTGACATGCCCACAGTGTTAAAACTCAGATCTGTATTTCCGGCTCAAATCTTTATCCTGAGACATGAAGCACACCAAACAGCCTAACTGCTTCACAGCACTTCAGATTTAACGTATCTAAAATCAAATCCTTAATTTTTCTGATCTTATAGCTTGAAACTTTTCCCGCCCTTCTTGTTTCCTATCTCAATTAATGACACCACCACATGCCTAGTTGAATAAGTTGGAAGTCTAGATGTCCAGTTTGACATCTCCTGCCCTCACCACCCATTTTGGCACACTGTCTTGTCAGTTTGCCTCTTTGACATTTCTCAGCAGTGTCCATCATTTCATATCCCTTTTACCAGGCTGTCTTAAGTAAAGTCCATACTGTTTCTTATGTGCCTGATTGAATATTCTAACTGATCTTTCACCTTCTTGGCTGTCCTATCAAAGACATAATAAGGCGAAAATGAGCTCCCCAAAGTGCAAATATTATCATGTCACTTTGATTTAGTACCATGCAGCTGCTGTGCATAGTTGCTCTGCTATATCCCACTCTTTGTGACCCCATATACTGTAGCCCACCAGGCTCCTCTGTCCACGGGGACTCTCCAGGCAAGAATACTGGAGTGGGTCACCAAGCCCTCCTCCAGAGAAGCTTTCCAACCCAGGGATCAAATCCAGGTCTTCCACTTGCAGGCAGATTCTTTACCATCTGAGCCACCAGGGAAGCCCAAGAATACTGGAGTGGGTAGCCTATCCCTTCTCCAGGGGATCTTCCCAACCCAGGAATGAACTGGGTCTCCTGAATTGCAGGTGGATTCTTTACCAGCCGAGCTACCAGGGAAGACCTTTTAGTACTATATTGCTCATCAAATCATTTAAGATTAGAATATTCCAATTCCCTGGTATATAATAGAAGTTTCCTCACATATAATTTGCAACTTTTGCCTGTTTTCCTGACACTCAGTTCTTGAAACTCTGAGCCACCAGGGAAGCCCAAGTAAATGTTACATTATATAGTTACAGTCCTCCATGTCTTTGTGTACATTTCTTCACTCTAAGACACTTATCCTTTCTCACTTCTACTAACTTTCTCTCTCCAACTCCTTCTTACCCTTCTTAACACCCATACACACAAACACACATAGTGCATTTGGATAAATAGTTTTTTTTTCAAAGTCAGCCTGAATCTTGGAGAAGGTTCTCCCATGACAAAACCACCCAAAATATTAAGCTCCCACATGCTCTGATGAGTACCTCTTTTAAAGTCTTTTTACATTACATCTGAATAATCACTTTTTATTCTTTTTCTAAACTGAAAAGTCCTTGTTCATAGAATAGTTCTTGGCACATAGAAAGTGTTCAAATGTAGTTTTAATTAATAAGTAATGTAGAGAGCACTTATTTAAAAATCCATCATTCTTTAGCTGTCACAAATCAAGGTTATGGTGTTTGTTACTCTTATTGAAAAAAAAAAGATTTAAAAAATATTTTTGTCTAATTTCCTCTGTTAAATAGTAACAGAGTATAGTTCTCAGCATATTTTCAGCACAAAATGAAAATATATAAGTACTATGATTAATTGTCTTTCAATTGTTATTAATTTACCTTTTATATTTTCAATTCACTATAAGTAACAATTTAAATATACTTAAGATGTACTTTTTTGAAGTTTATTTTTTAATGAAGGATAATTCTTCACAGCATTTGCTCTGTGGTCACTCTCCAGAAACTTTCTAGTAGCCCCAGTTTATTGCAAGTAAAATCCAAAGACTTTGCAGTCTAGAATCTCTCTCTGGTTATATCTTCTTCCATATAGATCCTCTCAATTAATATTATTGAGTGAACAAACTGTTGAATATGTTATATTTTCAGCATTCTCAGGAAAACAGTGTACGGAACTGCATTGAAGCATTCCTCAGACAAAATCATTGCTTATATTTTCCATAAATCTCAGTTGCTGATGGTTTTAGCCATCTATTTAGCATGATGCAGTTTTAGATATTTCCTTTACAATATAAAACCATCTTAAAATAAGAAATCCAAAGTGCATGTTTGGTTATGTTTTTACATGCTGTATAATTACTATGTAGAAAGCATATGTTGAGAATTAAAATACTTCAAGCTTAGACTCTAAATTTACTGCAAAATTATGTGTTTGGTTTCCTAGAAACTGATATAATGAACACTGAAGGCTCTGTCAGGTATTTATTTGAAAACAGCTTTCTACATTTTGGGAAATTCTTTATTCTAATTCATCACTTAGGAGTAAAAGGAGGACTCTGAAAGTATAAGGGTATTATGGATAATTAGAATGAGTTTAGTTAAATAGAGGGAAAAAAGTAACCTTGAACTAGTTATGGTATACTGGGTATACTGAAATTATAGTCCCTCCATTGAACATAATGACTTCCTTCTACAAGCAGCATTAAGTAGGACTTTTCCATGCATAGTGTGAGTGAAGTCGCTCAGTCGTGTCCGACTCTTTGTGACCCCATGGACTGTAGCCCGCCAGGTTCCTCCATCCATGAAATTCTCTAAGCAAGGGTACTGGAGTGGGTTGCCATTTCCTTCTCCATATGCATAGTATATAAAGTTGTATATTGTTACTTGGTTAATCACCTTCTCTTGTCTTAAAAATAAAATGGATTTTTCACCATTAAATGAAGAAATGTAAAATGTCCAGTCTATTTCATCATAGTTTTGGGAGTAATTATGTCTTCTATGGAAAAGGCAATGGCAATCTACTCCAGCATTCTTGCCTGGAAAATCCCATGGATGGAGGAGCCTGGTGGGCTGCAGTCCATGGGGTCACTAAGAGTCAGACACGACTGAGCGACTTCACTTTCATTTTTCACTTTCATGCATTGGAGAAGGAAATGGCAATCCACTCCGGTGTTCTTGCCTGGAGAATCCCAGGGACAGTGGAGCCTGGTGGGCTGCCGTCTATGGGGTCACACAGAGTCAGACACGACTGAAGTGACTTAGCAGCAGCAGCAGCAGCATGTCTTCTATGATTTCTTTTTTCTCTTGTTGTCAGCACTTTAAAGGACCTGTCTGTAGGGTGGGATTGTAGAAATGCACCATTAAGACACGTCTTTATTTCTTTGAAGAAGTGAAGAAGTGAAGTCGCTCAGTCGTGTCCGACTCTTTGCGACCCCACGGACTGTAGCCTACCAGGCTCCTCTGCCCATGGGGATTCTCCAGGCAAGAATACTGGAGTGGGTTGCCATTTCCTTCTCCAGGAGAGGGAGAGGAGGTTAGGCTAGATCAAATAAAGTCATTAAGCAGGAAGTAAGCAGGGACACCGGAGGAAAGCCACTGACCCCGATTTCAAGCTCCCAATAAGGAAGAGATGTCCTTAACAAAAGGAAACCTCCCTTCACTCTGTTTGTTAATTAACTGAACACATTCATCAGCGGATCTATCAAGCTTTCTCTCCTGAAGCTTTAAAAACTAAGCAGTATGATAACGAGGTTCTTATGCAGTATGTGTTATGGAACAATTGGATTTATTTACATCTCATGTGCGAGAACATGGTGTGAAAATCAATGAGGAATGAAGGCATGGGTAATTAAAAGATGCTTTGTTTTCATTTTATATAAAATGCTTTTATTCTTTGTGCAAAAGAAAATCCCTTCAACAAATAAACAAAAAGTCATATATATACACAAAAGAAAAAAGTCCTGTGAATTAGAAAGGTGTTCAAGTTAGTGCAAACAGTGAGTATTACCTTAAAATGAACTTATTGTAAATGAAAATTATATAATAAAATGACTTTAAAACAAAAATCTCAACATGCTATTCCCTTATTAAACCACTGCAGGTATTTTACACTAATGAAGACCCAGTAAAGTCATGGGTCCCTGCATGTATCACCAGCCTTCTTTGCAGCACTTCCCACACTGTCTCAACTCCAAGCTCAGAGGTGTTCTTTGAGTTTTTTGGTATGCCCGTGCTTCTCTGGGCCTCAGGGGCATCCAATATGTTTCCTCTGCTTGGAAAATACTTTTCTCCAGTAATTCAATTTGTACTCATATTTCAGAATGCATAGTGGAGTCTTATACTCTGAGAATTTTTATACATCACCTGTAGCAGGTGGGGTGCTGGTGGGGGAGATGTCACCACTTAGAAAATATTTAAGAACATGTAGAAACATTTTTTATTGTACTAGTGAATGATGCATTGGGCACTGCTGTCTTTGGTGCTCAAGGACCAGGATGCTAAATGATCCACAATGTGAGGTCAGTTTTGCACATTGAAATATTGTCCCTCTCAAAATGCAAATATTGTCCCCATTGAGAAATACTGATGGAGAAATAGATCAAGCCCTTTATTAAAATTTATATTAGCTCTCTGGAATTTTAAGTAAATAACTTTATTGGTTATTTAATATTTGGCCAAATAAAATTACTGGGTGAAGGGCAGGAATCTTTATTTCTGATGTGTTCTTCTGAATATAGAGAATTAAAGAAATATGACATTCCTGACCTGTGATTCAGCACTCAGAATGCTCCTTTACTCATTCTCCCTTATGGGAGATGAAAGTAGTCTTTGATTTGTAAATTTGGAAAATATAAGCCAAGTATCTTGTTCAGTTTATTTCCTCCCTTGGGAATGGGCGGCCTACAACCCTGCTCCTCCCTAGGGAAACTTCACAGCATTGCTAGTGTGTTGGTAAGTAAGTCTGCCTAATGTGGAGTACAATCCGCAAACCCACTTACTTTTCTCATGAAACTACATCGTCTACCAATAAGAATGATATTAACCTCCATCTGATACCTTTTCATACTTTTGACTTGTTAGATCCCCTTACAAAATCCATCGTTTCCTTCTTAGGCCAGACTTCCTTTTAAGAAAGAAGTTATATGGAGCAAAATTTTAGAAAGCAAAATAGAAGCAAGTATAAACAAAGAAACAAGGTTTTTGGTATGGCCATGGCTTTGGTTATGGACAAACAGAATATTTTGACTTGGGTTTTTCCAGTTGTGTGGTTGGATTTCAATTTCTGTTGCCTGTACAAAATGCTTTCGCCCAGTCATGCGATCTTGCAAAGTGGTGCTTGGATGTTGGCTAGTGAGCAGACACAGGTAGACTGGCAAGTAGAACTGAGGCTACAGGGACCTCAGTGAAGGCGCAAGCCTGAGAAAGATTAGAGAATGAGACAGAGCCAGAGCCTCACAAAACTACTGTGTTTTCCTGATGTAGATGGCTTCAGGTTTCAAGATGTTGGCAAGCAGAGCTTTACCTGATCAGGTACAAGTGAGGAGAGGTTGCCTCTCAGAAAGAGAGTCTGTCCTGTTATGGGTCTCTTGAACATCAGAGGAAGGAACTATGCTTTCTCAAATCTCAAAGGTGGGTAAGCTCTTCATGTGCCAGAAAGCCTCAGGGAATCTCTCGATTCAAGTCATTAGACAGAAGTCCAGGTAAGTAGCATGATGTCCACTGCCCAGATTCTATTCTGAATTCAGAACCACAAAAGAAAATCTAGAGGAGCGGTTGGAAACCACTCATTACTGTGTGTGAGTCAAGGTGACTTGGTCATTGTAACTTGGTCTGCAGGTTTTCCCCTTTCTCTAATAGAGTATTCCCCCAAAACTTTATGAATGTCAAAAATGGAGAAATGGCTAACTCAGCAGAAGCACAAGCTTGTGGAATTGTTCTTTCCCAACCCCAGGGGCCCAGACTTCAAAACCTTCATAACAACTTCAGTTTGGAAAGGGAGACACTGGCAGCAGCAACTGGGCACAGAACTTAAACTGTCTTTTCAGAAGAAATGGTTATAGCTGTATTACTAGACGAATCTCACCTGAATGCTGCACCAAATGCTAGGGACTCAGAGCCGGGGGGAGGTGCAGAAGACATTAAAAGAGTCTGGAATAAGTCAACTTAGAACGAAAAAGAAGTGTAAGATTGGGCAACTGTGTCTATCACTGCTTTGAAACTCTCAAGAGCCAGTTTCTGAGAGAAGATATGGTAGACATAGGAGCCTTCTACCATCCTCCTCCCCTGATATGTTAAATGTACAATACTAAAATTCACTCTTCCTAGAGGTTTCCCTATTAGTTCAGGTTCACAGGTCTCTCTCTTTTTTTTTCCCTGTCTGTATTGAATTTGTTACAACACTATTTTTGTTCCTTGTCTTGGCTCTTTGGCTGCAGCAAGGCACGTGGGATCCTAGCTTCCCAACTAGGGATGGAACCTGCACACCCCCTGCCCACCCTGCATTGGGAGGCAAAGTCCCAAACACTGGACCACCAGGGAAGTCCCTGGTTCACAGACCTTAAGTCTGTAAAAGCTACTGCATTCTGATGAGGCTAAACCTAAATACATTTTTTTATACTTACTCCATTTCTTAATTTCTCTTAAAGTACTTTCATATTCTTTAGCCAAAATTGAGAGCAAGATTTTTTACTTTGTCCTCAAATTTGTTTGAGCTTTTATTATCAGATTTTCTTATTGTCTTTTTTCAGTCTCTTGCAAAAATCTCTGATATGCTATATTATAAAAGTGACTGAACATAATTTGGGATAATGAAATTTAGCCTTTGTAACAGAATAGTCTTTAGTCTTAATTTAATTTATTTGGTGACAAAATAATAGTTACATATTCCAAAATCCATTCTTCTCTTCTTCTTTAGTAATTGCATCCTGTATTTTATGTACCTAATGAAAAGACTATTTTCCAGTTTCTTGCTATTCATTAAATATAGCCTTGTCATTAATTAAGGGCCAATGAATGTAAGTAGAAAAGTGTATAATTTCGAGGAAAATTCCTTAGATGGTGCCCGGCATGTCCCCCTTACCTATTTTTTGTTCTTTCTTCCTCTCCCTCCATACTGTTCCTTGAGAAGTAGATGTGATGGCTGGAGATCTAGCAGCCAACTTGGAGTATAAAAACAAGGCTACATTCTAAGGAGGGGGAAGCAGAGACCTAAAAGAAGCAACACAGGGTTGCTGATGAAGCTTCTACTTGAGAAAACAGAAGTTTTTATATACAAGGATATTGGGGTTCTCTAGAGAAAGAACCATTAAGATAGATATGGATATCAAAACAATGAGATTTATTATAGGAGTGGGTCCACAAGGTTATAGAAGCTGAGAAGTCCCACTATGTGCTCTCTGTCACTTGGATAACCAGGAAAGCCAATTTTTAAAATGTTTCTTGTCACTTCCTTTTTATATGTATTGCTTATGTATGAGTCCTTTGCTATATTCTCTTTCATTATTTGTCTTGTTTTTAACTGGTTCTTTGTATTCTAATTAGCCCTTCAAATTCCATGTATTGCACATACTTTGCAATTTTTTACCTCACCATAATTTTCCTGAACTTAAAATAATTATTTGGTAAAGTTTATTAGTTTTTCCACCTTCTTCGTTATTTTTAGATTTTATGTCAACTTTCTTTCCCCACTTATCACAGTTTCTTCTAGAATTTTTATATTGTTATTTTGGGTAATTAAATATTTGTATCACTCTGAAGTTGTTTTTATATAACAGCATGTTCAGTTGACAAATTCATTTTTTCTTATTATTTATTTATTTTTTTGACAAATTCATTTTTAATTTAACTCTTCTTTGACTTAATGTATAGTCATTTGCCCGACACTATGTTCCAGTATCCTCATTTCTTTACAAATAATATTTTATATCTTTCATGTACTAAATCTCCATATATATATATGTATAGATGTAAATATGTATATATGAGACATCTATTTTTTTACCCTATCAACAATTGATCTTTCAGTTGATAAAGACCAAACACTTTGGTTACTTGTCATTTTTAAATATTTAAAATGTAGATCAGAGATAATCCATCATTAATAATCTTTCTCAAGACATACCTGGAAATTTTCCTTTGTTTAATTTTTTAGTTTAATTTTTAAGCTTCACTTCTATTTCCTTATCTACCTTCTTAACCACCCCCCCCAAGAAAGTCAAGTTATTTTGTTTTAGGTAACATTTATTAAATTTAGAACTGACATAGCCAAAATAATGTTTGTGATTACCCACAAACCAGATATATATTTCCATTTTTCATACTTTTTAGGTTCTTTTGTTGGAAGTTTAGGATTCTACTAAAAGAATATTTCTCACTAAAAATTTTCCAAGCTGGTTTATTTTGTTAATCATAAAAGGTATCCTTTCTTCCTTTATATTTTTAAATAAAATACCATGTAAAAGCTATTATGCTCTATAAGCTCATTTCATGACTAATATTTGAATTCATTTTATTTTTCTCAAAAATTATTTGATTCACTCTTTTGTGTCTTTCAGGTACAAAATATTCAGTTCAATTTAGTTCAGTCACTTAGTTGAGTCCAACGTTTGCAACCCCATGAACCGCAGCATGCCAGGCCTCCCTGTCCATCACCAACTCCCGGAGTTTACTCAAACTCATGTCCATTGAGTTGGTGATGCCATCCAACCATCCCATCCTCTGTCATCCCCTTTTCCTCCTGCCCTCAATCTTTCCCAGCATCAGGGTCTTTTCCAATGAGTCAGTTCTTCGAATCAGGTGGCCAAAGTATTGGAGTTTCAGCTTCCACATCAGTCCTTCCAGTGAATATTCAGGACTGATTTCCTTTAGGATTAACTAGTTTGATCTCCTTGCAGTCCAAGGGACTCTCAAGAGTCTTCTCCAACACCAAGGTTCAAAAACATCAATTCTTCTGCGCTCAGCTTTCTCTACAGTCCAACTCTCACATCCATACGTGACCACTGGGAAAACCATAGCCTTGACTAGATGGACCTTTGTTGGCAAAGTAATGTCTCTGCTTTTCAATATACTGTCTAGGTTGGTCATAACTTTCCTTCCAAGGAGTAAGCGTCTTTTAATTTCATGGCTGCAATCACCATCTGCAGTGATTTTGGAGCCCCCCAAAATAAAGTCTGACACTGTTTCCACTGTTTCCCCATCTATTTGCCATGAAATGATGGGACCAGATGCCATGATCTTAGTTTTCTGAATGTTGAGCTTTAACATTTTAAAATTTAACTCTCTTTCACTTTTATCAAGAGGCTCTTTAGTTCCTCTTCACTTTCTGCCAATAAGGTGGTGCCATCTGCATATCTGAGGTTATAATATTTCCAAGTATCAATGTATCTCTTCTACTCCCACATCCACAATTCACAGAGTTCATCAGCAGCGTTACCTGCCCACACTGAAAGAATCCTGTCATCCAATGAGGAAATGAAAGAAAAGACAAACAATGTAACAAAAGGAGCAGGATGCATAATTTCCCAGTTGCAAAAAATAAATCAACAGGAGGGTGGCCAAGAAGGAGCAGTTAGGATAGGAGAGCAAGGAGAGGAAGAGAATTGGTCCTTGTAATTCAATGGAACACTTCTGGGTTTTCTTCCTCCTTTTAATCTCCTTACCTGGAAGAATGAAGTGACTTATCTAGATGGCAAAATTGGGAAATACAAATTAGACTAGACTCAGTTCCTCTCTCTTCCTCTTGGGAATGAACATCCCACAGGCAGCAGAACTTCCTCTCTGCTCTTCCCATGCCATGACCCCAACATCTGGGTCCAGCACTGCCTGTTTCTGAGGGGGTAACTCTGCTTATTCCTGGGTTGGGAGACCAAATTTACTTTCAGATTGAGATATCTTCCAATGGAAACTTTACAAAAATGATTATGTTTTCGGCCTCCATTTTGGAATCCTTTGTTTTATATGCCAATTTATTTAGAATCTGGGCAGGAAAAAAGTATAATTTGATTGGGCCTCTTGAGACTTGGACAAGAAGTTAAGCTCCCTGAGGGCAGAGATCCTATCTCTTTTAGTGTTATTCTCTCTCCAGTGTACAGTGGTTAAGAGTGGTTCCAGAATTCTGGACTCAGACTAAATTGGTTTCACTATCTGGTTACACTATTTACAAGCTCTATTATGTGTGATAAACATCTTCAATAATCTCATTTTAACCATGAGAAATATGGTTTATAACCACAGTAATATTATTACTATTATATAATATATAATAATACTATTATTATATAATATTATATGCATAATAATAAAAGTCTGCTTCAAAATTAAACTGGCTAACCTATGATAAAGTTTAGACAATGAGCATTACATGCTAAGTGCTCAATAAAAGTTGACGATTATTACTATGACACATAGGTGGTAAAAAATATAACTTAAATGAATGAAATCTATCAAGAACAAAAATGGACTAGTCATTAGGAAACTTGAACTCTGGAATCCAGATTTGTGTAAGGACAACCATAATCTTCCACAAAAGAAATTTCTCTAATAGTCAGAAAAGAGATCCCCTGGAAAAGGGAAAAGCTACCCACTCCAGTAGTCTGGCCTGGAGAATTCCTTAGACTGTATAGTCCATGGGGTTTCAAAGAGTCAGACACAAGTGAGTGACTTTCATATACATATATGTATGTATATATATATATATATATATATATAATAAAACAAGATATTTTATGTTTATGTGTATATGGTATATACATATGTGTGTATATATATCTCATATATGGCATATCTATCTATCCATCCATCCATATAATCTCTTGGGTGCCCTCCGACCCATCTATGTGGTTGATCAGATTCCCAGAGCAACTATAGATCATCTGCCTATGAGGTCATCCCTGGTCCCTGTGCCTGGGCATCAGAGCCATCTGAGTGACCTGGCAAGTAGACCACTCTGCTGACTGGCATGATGTGAACCAAACAAGACTGGGTTGTCAGAATTGTACTGACATGCTGATTTTGTGTGACTTTCACTCACATGGGACACAGGACAAATTCACAGCCCATAGTTCAGCACCAAGCCTTGGGTTTGAGCACTGAGCAGGCATTGGCTCTTGTACATCAGTATTATGACCATGGTGCTACCTCCAGTCTAGAGCATCCAAAAATGGTAAGGATAGAAATAGGCATTCTCTCCTAGAACTAGTCATCACTTTTATCTAGTCACTCACCCACTCGGGAAACTCCATTCCACCTGTCAGGCAGCCTTCCTGGGGTGGCTGCTCCTATCTCTTCCTTGGACTTTGCGAAAGTTGCTCTACAATGCCATCAGACCCTTCTTACACACTTCCTCTTTTGTTTTGAATTGATGTTGTAACATTGTGATCTCCTTGGTTGGTCTTAAGCTGTGCCACAGGCAGCATAGCCATTCTTTACATGAATATGATGGCTCATCTCACTTCTTCCATGGCCCCTCTTGCTCATGGCAATGAGTAGGTGACAGGAATGTAATCTACATGGAAAGAAATCACATTCTAGAAATGCAGTGATAACAGCATAAACTACTCAAGAGAGGATGTGGTTGGAAGATAGTTCTATATTTATGCCATAAATATCCTAAAAGTAAATTGAGCATGACTAGAAATAAGTCTGGAGAAGGAAATGGCAACCTACTCCAGTATTCTTGCCTAGGGAATCCCTTGGACAGAGGATCCTGGTGGGCTGCTGTCCATAGGGTTGCACAGAGTCAGACGTGACTGAAGTGACTTAACAGCAGCAGCAGCAGAAATAAATCGTCATTTACTTTTATCTGCATACTTTGGGTAAGACTTGTATTTGTGGTAATCACCAATAAAGTACAGGAACAACTTTTGATAGGCTAGTGTTTATGTTAGTAGTTGGCAGGGTATATACTCCAGCATCACAAGTAATGATGTAACCAGAATTAATTAAATGGTATTAAGGAACCATGGGACCAAGAAGATCTATATTATTTCAATATAAACAGATTCTGGAGAACCACTGTTTTGTGATTAACAACAGGTGCCACCTCTTTCTTGAAGAAGCATATAAGGAATTAGCTAGAAATGATGCACTTGGCAGTAAAGAACAGGAAGAGATGATTCTTGGACATTTAACATCAGTGCGTTAAATTCTAACAAGAATAGACTGTGCCTTTTTAACTCTATCGAGACTCTTTGCAAGCTCTGATTAGACAATAAATATGGAATTAGCTCTTCTCTACCCATTATTCTAAATGATCATTGATAAATCACTATCCTGCATAGACCCATGAATTTTGTAGTGCATTTTGGAGATCTGCAAAAGTATATTTTTCTGGGGTCCCACACACCACAGGGGTGTCCTTGAATGACAATATACCAATAAGTCAAATAAAAAGATGTGATGTTACTATTTCAAATAATATGAAAAGATATTTTTAAATATTTAAGTAACTTATTTGTTAAAAACAGTAAAAGCTGAATTTAGATTGTTTCCTTAACTAAACATCTGTTTCCATCTCAGAGTTATCATCATGCTGCTAAGTCACTTCAGTCGTGTCTGACTCTGTGCAACCCCATAGACAGCAGCCCACCAGGCTCCCCCATCCCTGGGATTCTCCACGCAGGAACACTGGAGTGGGTTGCCATTTCCCTCTCCAATGCATGAAAGTGAAAAGTGAAAGTGAAGTCACTCAGTCGTATCCGACTCTTGGCAACCCCATGGACTGCAGCCCACCAGGCTCCTCCATCCACGGGATTCTCCAGGCAAGAATACTGGAGTGGGGTGCCATCATATTTTTTGACAAAAACATTAGAAACTTTGGAGCTAGATGATCTGGATTTCAGTCCCGTTTCTATCACTTATTGCATTTTGGTTCCTGAAAATATTTACTGTTAAAGTCTAAGTTTTCTGATCAGTTAAATTAAGTAAGGCAATCTTATCTATGTCACAGGATTGTGACAGTAAAGTAAAATATTGTTTGCAATACACTTAGCAAAGTGCCTGGAACATACTAAGAAGTTAATAAATATTGTCTATTAAAAACACCATCACCCAAGCTTAGAAACAACTTTACACACCATGGATAGGATATTAATAAGGAAAACCACATGATATCAGTGTGTTAAATTCTAAGTTGAGAGATGCGTAGACTTGAATGGCAAAACTAAGTATTGTAAAGATAGGGCTCTCTCCTATTCACTTAAAATGTTTACAGAATTCTATTCAAATACCAAATTATTTTAATTTAAAAGAATTAACCTAATCCTCATATGAAACAGTATATAGGCTATAATATCTTAATGGATTTTGAAAAACATGTGTAATGATTAGGGGTTGTTCTATCAAGAAGGTATTATATTATGCTCTAATTAAAACATGGTAGTGTTCACATAAGAATCAACCAAGTGATAATAAAGCTGAAGAGTTTAGAAATAAAATTTTTAGCTTACAGAGATGTAGCTATACATATAGATATATAGATAGTTATGAAGTCAGCATCCCCAAATAATAAAAATATAGACTACTAAATCTATCACTGTGGAAGAATGGAGTGGACAAAATAAAATGGGAATATCACCTCTCTGTATTGTCTGGTAACTTCCAGATGTCTCAAACTCTAAATAATAAAATAAGTAGTTACTTACACAAAGACTAAATAATAAGTCATAATAAACTCATTGTGTCCAAAGAGTGAAACTATAACAAAAGAGATTAATTCATTGAATATCTTACATTTTTGTGTTAAAAATTTTATGAACTAAATTTTAAAAGCAGTACTTTCCTTAATACACAGTGCCAAGAAAATAGAATGAGCTCAGTAATAACACAGTGTTCGGTCTTAGGGGAACATTTTAGTAAGTCATGGTGCATCCATATGATGGAGTTTTGTTTGCCAGCCACTGAAATTGTCTTTTAAATAGTTTTTGATTATTTTGAAAATAATTACACTATGGTACTAAGAAAAAAATCTATAGATATAAAATGCACAGTGTGATCCTGATTATATCAGAAATAGAAAATAATAAAAAAGTAAATCAAAATTTGACCACAATTATCTTGAGATGATTTAAATGTTTTATATTTGCACTTTTCTGCATTTACAGGACAGAATTTTTAAAAAGACAAAATAGTCAAAGTGTATGATAAATTTATAAACCAGCAACAGGACTCTAATGAAGACAAGAAAATTGGGAAGGAAGATATTTTTATTCGAATGGGTAAAAAGTAAGAACTCTTTCATTTTAGAATTTTTTGAATTTAAATAAGTACAGGGATTTCAGATACATTTTTTCCCCTCGGTAGATTAGAAAGAATGAAGGAGCATTAATGTTGAAAATGTAATTGGCAGTACTCGACTGGTGAGAATTAAACCAATAAATCACATACAACTCTGTGGATAATCATTTAACTGGCAAGAAAAAGAGCGTATGATATTAAACTTTAGACCTACATTTACTTTTTGGGTCAAGGTTGACATATCAGGAAATGAAGTCTGCAGTATAAGCAGCATAAGAACATGTTTTTTCAAGTTAGGGTAAGGGAATATCCATGGAGAAACACTTAAGTTATGTGGTAGAGAGTTCCAGAGAATGATACTGAAGTTGTCATTAAATTTAGCCAAGTCCTTGATGTGAGAAATTTCAGCTCATTGTTGATGACACAGATTGCAGAAGCATATGGAAGCAATTAGAGGAAAGTAAATGGAGACTGTGGGTATAGGCTGCATGTTTGTGGAGCTTGACTAGATAAAAGGAATAATATAGGATGAGATCTAAAAGAGGCAATGGAGACTTGGGTGTCTTCTTTCAGAGTTGAGGAAATATGAGCATGAAAGAATTCCAAAGGAGAAGACAAAAATTGATGATTATCTGGTGGAGGGGCGGGGTGGAGAAATAGACAAGTAAGAGCAGTGTCTCATCATGAGCCAGGAGTAGATTCTGTAGCAGGGGCTCAGGGGTTAGATTTCTAGATAAGAAGAAAACTCTTCTTCCACTAAGATTGGTGGGAAGGAAGTTCTGATAGATGTAAAACCTCATCAGAAGATAAACAGCTAGGGTGGAGGAACAGTGTAGTATGTGAAGGCGAGGAACACTGGATCAAATGAGCCTGGATCTCCATGAATGAGATGTATGATTTGAGACCTAATGTTTACTGGACTTATTAACCTTGTTGAGTCTGCTTCTCCTTAAACCAGTGGGGATATTATGCATTCCATATAATTTTCCATTTGAATTGGAAACAGTCTATAAAATATGGGAAATCCCTTAAAAAGTTGTAATGCAGAATCAGTAGAGTAATTTATCAGGAAATAAGGTGGAAGAGGGTTAGATGAAGGCAGATAGAGATTAAGAGTTTTTGAAGAAATTCATCATAACTTTGAATGTAGTGCTCATAGCCTAAGAATGGAGGAACTGGCCCTGACAGAAGCTTGTTAAATTCCTCTGACAATCCTCCAACAATCTTGCTTTCTGAATATGATACTTTTGATGAGTGCTTAATATGTCTGCATTTAAAAACTCTTCTTACACACTATCGTCGTTTAGCAATGTGGATGATGTTTATTAGACTTCTCATTTGAAAACTATATGAATCTTCTCTAATGGTAGCCTTTTAGACACACAGTACTGGGTACTATGGAAATACCTTAGAACCTAGATGCACAGTGGGTCCGTGGGAACAGAGAGATTCTCACGCACAAGAAGTCCATAAAACATCTACAGCATTGTCTTAGGTTGCTTGGAGAAACTGCATTCATATTCATAACGTATTGCATAATTATGAGATCCTGATTTTCATATTTCCCAGTGTGCCTTTTCAGCTCTGCTGTATTACCAAATTAAAGGAGATAACACAACTTTACAAAATTAGAGCATTCTGTTTTGTGTTACTGTTTGACAGTACTCTATTTTTAATTTGTTCATCGTTGATCCTGATAAAGACAAACTGTCATTGTAACCATTGCCCAGAATGCAATGTATTAGTTTTATTGCCTCTATAACAGCTGTTCATGCGTCGCTTCCTCTGTCATTCAGTGATGATATGTCCTTTTCTATGTGCAATGCCAGAAAATCTGGGAGAGCTCATAGCATAACACCTCCATATAAACTGGATTAAGTAGAGGGAAATCTTACTGTGTATCATCATTTTATTTCTATTGCTTAGTACAGAAAATGGACATATAAAAGGAAAGCACTTCATTATATGTGCTGAATAAGTAAAGAATGAATATTATACTTTTTACTAACTGTGTAATTCTTGCCTTTCACCTAAACTCTCCAGGCTTCAGTTTCCTCTTACAGAAATTGAGTATGATAAGAAATTGCCCTGATGTCTTTGTAAGAATCAAATGAGCAAACTTTGAATCCCCAGCAAAGATATGCAAGCTTATCATAAACCTGGGCAATGTTTATAGTAGTTCCTTAAATTTCAAACTAATGCATTTTACAGCTTCAAATTTCATCTTCATCATTTTTAAAAATATTATTGAGCTGAAAACATTTTTGTTTTTATGACTGTACATAGTCACAGGGATCTCTGGACAGAGTCATGGAATGTCTTATGAGCTAAGTTGAACATGTGATGGGTAGCCCTGTGCACAAGCTTAGATAAGAAGAGGGCACAGAAAAGCAGCGGCCAGCCAACACTAGGTTGTTAAAATGGGGTGTGAGAGCTCAGACTCTTTCTCAAGATTTGTCTGTAAGGGTCAGAAAGTTGTGCTGCTCAAACTTTCTTCTAGGGGGCAGCAGTGTCCTGGAGTTTTGCCAATATCCTTTGTTTCTTTAAACCTTAATTCAGTGAGTGGCTCAGATCTTCAAAGAAGCAAAGTCAAAGATAATGAATGTGCTAATTATGTTATCACATAGTGATATTAGGAAAAGGTAATAGCCTACCAAAGTTGTTACAGGGAAGTGTTGTTGAAGGGCATTAATATAGACAACATTATGAAATGGTACAGTTAAGAAATTAATATTTTACAAAAGACTTTTCAGAAGAAAAAAGCCATTATTTCACTATTAATATATATAAAGTTTATTTTTACTTATGTTTAATGTATACTTTATTGCTATTAAAGTTGAAGCTACTAAAGATAAATATATATATATAGAACAAAAATATGAAATATGGCTTTTTAAGTATCTGAGATTTAAAATGTTCTGAACAAAAAAATTTTTCCTAAAAAGTGTAAATAATAATTTTTTGGAGGAAATGCAAACAGACCTGACCTTTGGGCTTCTTGATAGCTTTGATTTGTCAGAAGCAGATACTGAATTTATGATTTTTACTTGGAATGGGGTTTATGGTTTTACAGAACAACTCCAAGTACTGAACAGAAATCACTTTACAGCTTTTGACCTCTGTACTGGTTCTCTACTAGTTGAGACCCTAGGCCATAGTAAATTTCGACAACAAATTACACATGAAATTTTATTTCTTATCTCAGTTAGCCCAGGTCAAATTCAGCTTGTTAAAGTGTTTGGAAAATTTTACAGTTTTGTGTAATGACACCTTTTATCATTATCTTCTAGACCTTGGTCATAAACTCTAGGGATAAGTGTTGGGTATTGTGGGCATGATGACTCAGATAATTCTGCTCATCTAGCAGAAGATGGTGGCTCCAATTAGTTGCTACTAAAAATTAACTCATAAAGTCTTTTCTTTCTTTATACCATCATTATTTGAGGGGAATTAGGAACACCTTCACTTTACCTCTAATTTTCAATCAAGTCTTCCTTCATGATAAGTTGCCCTGAATTTTTATTTAATGATACTTCAGAATTATGATGAGAGTGAGGAGAACAAAAAAATCTGTTCAGGGCTCTGAACTGTTCTGACATAAACTCACATATTATAACGTTAATGAGGGACTTTGCTTGATTATCATTATTTTGCAGAATATATGGTACTGACATTTTCCCTTTTCTCCAAGGGAGATAAATAGACCAATGGGAAAAATCCTCCTCTGAGTTATATATAACTCTTAATTTTTTTTACCAACTTCTCTTATTCATCACTTTTAATTGCCAAATCTTAGAGCTATGAAAAAAAAGATACATTGCCATTAATCATATAATGAGATCTGATATTATTTATGTAGAACATATTCATTCTTTAACAGCTTTCTTTATTTAACATTCGGTGAAAGTGTATAATTATTACTGGAGGAATTTAAATATTCTTCAAATATGTTGCTCTTTTTTAATATTTCTTGTTGCTTATTAAAAAATATTTTATATGCTATTGATGCAATGGTGGTAACACATTTGAGACAAATTCATATATCCTCCTAGAGAAACAACTATTACACATGGAATGTGAAATTCTGTCACAGTGACATTAATGACTGCTATTATAATCATTGACTCCCCTTTTATTAGTATTTTTATTAATTAATGTAAAATCTACCATTGGCCTTATAAAAGTGCTCATCTGTTTTCCTTTAATTTCAAATAGATTAAAAGTGAGATTTCATGTGAATTAAAAACTTTGAATTTATGAGTATTTTAATTGCAAACATTTCAGTGGTGAGCATGTAGATGACTTACTTCTGTTTGTTAATAAACATGGTATCAAACAATTACAAGATAAAAAATACATCATTCACAGAAAAGTACAGCCTCTTTGACTCTATTGTCCATGTGTGTTAAATCCTGTCTAGTCAGGGGCAGATAAGAGGAGAGGCTCAACAGCTCAGGATTTCCTTAGGGGTTTTAAACTTTTACCCTGTCTGGAAATGTTACTGTTACTTTGAAAATGTGGATGGGTTTTAGGAACACTAAAGATAAAAATTAAAGAAAAATCATCATCAGGTTTAAAAAGTTTAATGGAAATCCTTTGACATCATGTTCTGCAAGTATGATTTCATCTATCTTTAAGCTGAATTTAGGTTGCACAGTGTAACTGATGTCCAGAAGATCCCTACAAGTTTCACATTTAATTGTTTATTATCTTAACCAGAGCCTGTTGCAATAAAAGGGCTGTCTTCCATGGCAACCTGTAGCACGGGTATTTTACAATTAGCATCTTTGCAGGCTTTCCTCTGGCATGAGTCAGGTTTAGCCTTGTCACACTGGGCTTTTAAGGAGAGCTCTGTCTTTGCAGCCCAGGTTACATGTGACAAGATTAAATTGGTACACTTTATAACTCTTGTGTTTCTGGCAGTGCTAGCCTGGTTGATACCTCTGAGAGAAGGCTCAGCTGTCATTCAGTGACCCATTAACACTACTGTTCCATCATGCAGTGTCATTTTTCTCATTCTCATGGAGATAATGCTCCCTGGAGATCTCCAGTACCTGCAGGAATGAAAGAGAACAGCAGAGACAGACAAACTATCAAAGAAGGAGCAAACAGCACAGCAAGACCATGAAATCCAAAAGCAGAATTTTAAATTAAGTGAAAAGATGAAGCCCATTTATGAAGGCTGGGTTGGAAAAGTAGGAGGATTGAGTTTTAAGAGATAACTTTTTAACAAGCTATTTTCTTCTTCCCGCCTGAGTACTAAAAGTATCCACAGCAATACTTATAACTAGATTAGAGAAGGCAGCTGCTTTGAACATGTCATAGAGATCTGAGTGAGAATTTATTTACAAATGGGGGTTTTTGTATTTTATTTATTTGCAAGCAGGTGGTAGATATGAAGGGGCTTCTGTGGTGGCTCAGTTGGTAAACAATCTGCCTGCAATGCAAGAGACCAGGGTTTGATCCTTGGGTAGATATGAAACAGAGCGTGCATTAAGGTGAATTTTTTAATAGTCTAAATAGAACAGGATCCCTCTGTATGGTTGGCTTATTGGAGTACAAAATTACCTTCCTAGTAAAAGCACAAAAGAGGAAAATGATATGTGATCTTTGTAACACTAGGCCTAAGACTTCTTTTCTCCTATGATTAAACCAACTGCTTAATCAAACTCTGTTGCTCTTCCATCCAAGCTATATAGTGTTCAGTGGGTCACTTTATCAGAGAAGGCAATGGTCACTTTATCAGAAGTTATGCTTTCTAATGTTTACTATATAAGGAGATGTTATAAGAATACGCTTCTTGATTTCCCAGACTAAGACTGGTTCAGTTTAGATTGGTATAAAAGCAAGAAACAAAGGCATCTGAATCTTGATTTTTTTTTTTTTTCTAAGAAAACCTGTTGGAGACATTATAGGAACAGACTACTTCCCCTATAAAAAATTTAATCAGGAAATAGGGATAAAACTAAACAGGATTCAGGATTACAATAAAGGGCAAGAAAAGTGTCACATCAAAACTTGTTAGTTGCTACTTCAACCCCGATTGCCTCTGGAACACACAGAACATCCATTCCACCACCTTTAGGCCATTTCAACCTTGATTTCAATTTTCTCACTACAAAGCTTGCTATTGGGTTTAAACTTCTAATCTCAGGTAGGTATTTGTGTACCATCACCTATCCTCCCTACCACCAATCAAATGATACAGGGGTTAAATCCATAGGATAAATGTGCATATTCTTCTGGTGCACCAGTTATTTCTTAAAAGCATTTTTTTAAATAATTTGAAACTTTATTTTTAAAATATTCTGTAATTTGAATTCTTAAAGAAACATCATCTACTTTCCTTCCACCCCATATGTGTGCTCAGTCACATCCAACTCTTTGTGACCCCTTGGACTATATAGCCCGCCAGGCTCCTCTGTCCATGGAATCTTCCAGGCAAGCATACTGGAGTGGGTTGCCATTTCCTACTCCATAAAAATATTTTTTTTTTTTTTAAGTTAAGCCACAAATGATTTACACCTTTATTTTACTTTAAAATAAGTATGATGTATTGTGGTATAGGATACAATATTCATATATATTTAGATATTTTTTAAAAGACTTTAAAGAAATATTGGTAAGAAGATCGCTGGTTTAACCTATCAGAACTCTTGTGTGCCTTAGAGATTATATTTCCTCTCTTCCTTTTAATACCATGTTCAAGAAGGCATTACTTAAGCGTTTAGCAGGGAAAAGAGACTCAGATTTATGATGTAGCAATGGCGTTAACTAGAAGCAGGGTGTAGTTCAGCCAAGTCTTCCAGGAAAAGAAACGACCTGTATTCTTAATTTTACAGTTGGAAGGCACTGTAAATCAGTTGATGCAGGCTGCGGCCACGCGCAGCATGACTTAGCCTCTGTGGTCAGCGAGCGGTCATTGTGGCGCCACGTGCGTCTGACGTTCGTTCAGTGAGCAAGGGGCTCGGCTGGAGACTGGGGGCACAGGCGGTTCTGGTAGTTGGAGACTCATGAACACCCTGACCGCGCTCCATGAAGAAGATGCTGACTGCTGCTGTCTCTCGCGTGCTGTCTGGTGTCACCCAGAAGCCCGCTAGCAGAGTGCTTGTTGCCTCCTGTAAATATTCAAACAATGCTACCTTTGAGATTAAGAAATGTGATCTTTATCGGTTGGAAGAGGGTCCCCCTGTCACCACCGTGCTCACCCGGGAGGATGGACTCAAATACTACAAGATGATGCAGACTATTCGTCGAATGGAACTGAAGGCAGATCAGTTGTATAAACAGAAATTTATTCGTGGTTTCTGTCACTTGTGTGATGGTCAGGAAGCTTGTTGTGTGGGTCTTGAGGCTGGGATAAATCCCACGGATCATGTCATTACATCCTATCGGGCTCACGGCTTAAGTTATACGCGGGGACTTACTGTCCGATCAATTCTTGCAGAGCTGACCGGACGAAGAGCTGGTTGTGCTAAAGGAAAAGGAGGGTCCATGCATATGTATGCCAAGAACTTCTATGGGGGCAACGGCATTGTCGGCGCTCAGGGACCACTGGGAGCTGGTGTTGCTTTGGCCTGTAAATACAAGGGGAATAACGAGGTGTGTTTGACTCTGTATGGCGATGGCGCAGCTAATCAGGGTCAGATATCTGAAGCTTACAATATGGCGGCTTTGTGGAATTTACCTTGCATTTTCATCTGTGAGAATAACCGCTATGGAATGGGAACATCTGTGGAGAGAGCTGCAGCCAGCACTGATTACTACAAGAGAGGCAATTTTATCCCTGGACTAAGAGTAGATGGAATGGATATTCTATGTGTTCGGGAGGCAACTAAGTTTGCAGCTGACTATTGTAGATCTGGAAAGGGACCCATACTGATGGAGCTGCTGACATACCGTTATCATGGACACAGTATGAGTGATCCTGGAATCAGTTACCGTACACGAGAAGAAATTCAGAGTGTAAGAAGTAAGAGTGATCCTATTATGCTTCTCAAAGATAAAATGGTAAACAACCAGCTTGCCAGTGTTGAAGAATTGAAGGAAATTGATGTTGAAGTGAGGAAAGAAATTGATGATGCAGCTCAGTTTGCTATGACTGATCCAGAACCACCTTTGGAAGAATTAGGCCATCACATCTACAGCAGTAATCCACCTTTTGATATTCGTGGTGCAAATCAGTGGATCAAGTTTCAGTCAATCAGTTAAAAGGAGAATATATTCCTGGTCAACTTTAAGAAGCTATATACCCAATTTTGTTGAGGAATAAACCCATAAAACAAAAGTCTTTTAAACTTTTATTAAAGGGACTTGAGATAATTAAGCGGTTATGGAAAGAGATTAAAAGAGATCATAGAAGGATATACATTTGACTAAAAGGGATATTACATTCAATTGTATTGCACTAAAAGATACTATTTA
>NW_011494835.1:10769893-10794037 GCF_000754665.1 Bison bison bison | reverse complement strand
TTTAGTTAAGCATTCAGTATTGTTAAAAAATAAACTGAGGCACATTAAATTTTTCCAGAGTTTGGGCGTACATCAATCAGAATCAGGCAGTCCCAACCAAAGGTAGTGTGTTTCACCAATAGGAGCTGAGGGACAGCTTTATAGAGAAGCAGAGCAAGGAAATTATTTGATTGGTGATAGCTTAGTCAGTTGCCTTATTTGGGAAAGCCTAGCTGGCTGTTTGTGATTGGTGGTTCTTAAGTTTCATTTACTTAGATTTGAGGGCATTGACTCTGGGTTACCTTTTGGTTTGCTTACATAGGCCATGCAGGCCTTAGAACCACCTTAGTCTGATTGCCTCTTTATTTAAACGGTATGGCTATCTTAAGGATTATTTTAAAATTATACAAGTGTAAAATAGGAAAAACAGAGGATTATTTAACTTCCCATGTTATTTCCTATAATAGTTTTGTTTTTAGCTTTATATTATATAATTTTAGTAAATAGTCTGATTTAAAAGAAAAATAGTTCTATTCCTGGTCTACCCTGCCAGAGGTTTGAATGTAAAGTTGCTATTCTGAAGTAGAGAGTTAATTTCAAACCACACCAAATAGCAGGACCCCTACTGCAATGCCACTTAAAATAGTTTATCTAAATTAACCAATAACACACCCTACTAAATAGTATGCATCTGCAAATACACATGCATAAATATTTAATATTGATGCTAGAACCAGTTAGCAATGACTATTTTTCCAAATGAAACATGATATTTAACAGAGAAGGGGGAAATATGTCAAGGTAATTTTTTCATGTACTTAATTGCAGTATTTTTAGTGTATCGATTTAAAGTAAAAACGTAAGCAAAGTTAAAATCTAAGGGAAAATGCATTTTACTGTACCCTTCAAGTTAATGTTACAGTTCACTTATACTATTATTCTGTATTTTAAAGAACTCTTAGTACATTTCAGAATTAAATGAAAAGATATGGTGGCACCAAAGAAATTAGGCAGAAGAGGTGATATTAATAAAAAATTGCAAGTAAAATCTGCCTTGGCCAGTACTGAACATTCACAGGTAACTTTTACCAAGATAAAATCGAACGTGGATCATACAGGTTTGATTTTCTCTACGATAATCCACTACTGTGTCAGTTAGCAAGTGATGACAGTGAAAACATCATTACTTTGTTACATTTAACTAATGTCCTAGAGTCCTATTGAGCATGATGTTTGGCATATCTTACTCCTTTGAGATAGATTCACTGAAATCAGAATTTGCCTGTGATTTAAGCTGGTTTGTAGACAATGCCAAAATAATCAGTTGTGAAAGGTCAAAATCCATAACAAGAAAAAAAATTGTAACTGTGTATGATAATGGATGTTTAACTAGATTTACTGTGGTTATCATTTCATAATATATGCAGATGTTGAACATTATGTTGTATACCTGAAAATAATATCCTATTATATGCCAATTATATCTCAATTTTTTTCAGAAAAAAAAAAGCCATTTAAAATAGTTTGTTTACAGCTTCTACTTCTACAAAGAAAAGTGTATATACTCTCTAAGAACTCTAACAGAAAATCAAAATTTTAGCAGCCTGAGAGTACATGAACATATGAACACACATGTGGTGGCTTAATCTCCAAACCTTCAATTAAGCAAGTTTTAAAAAGTAAGCCTAAGTATTCTACATTCAGAAATCAAAGATAAACATTGATTTGTTTATAAATCAGTGATATTGCTAGGTAGTGTGTTTTGATTATGCAGCTTCAGTCCACATATATCTCGACTGAATCCCTTCCATTAAAAAAGTAATTCATCAGATGGTCAAAATAATCACATCCTTTGAATGACAAAGAATTCTTCTACTTTTTATTTATTTTAACATCTTATAATTCCATAAACTTGCAAGTGGAAGATAAAATGCTGAAAGCTGTTTTCTTTTTTCTTTTTGTCTTTAAACTAGAATTGACTGGTATACAGAACTCCATTTTGTAGATAAAATGGCACATTTTTGCAACTTCTATTGCACTAAATATTAAACATTTGGTTTTGGAAACACTGCCAATAGCCTAATATAGTACTTTGGAAAATAAACAAAATGGTTCAGAGCAACACGGACTTCCCAGGTGGTGCTAGCAGTAAAGAACCTGCCTCCCAATGCAGTAGATATAAGAGACTTGGGTTCAGTCCTTGGGTCAGGAAGATTCCCTGGAGGAGGAAATGGCAACCCACTTCAGTATTCTTACCTGGAGAATCCCATGGACAGATTGCTTAGCAGGCTACAGAATTGGATACGACTCTGCGACTAAGCACTAGCACTCAGAGTAAAACAATCTGAAGAAGAAATATCCTGGAGTAAATGAACTATGAACATCAGGAAATGATCACGTTTCTCCCCATCTAGCTCCAAGGTGAGACTTGCTAAGTTTATGAGTCATGACCCCATGGAGGTCTTAGGTATCTCCAGACTGAAATGAGAACAAGTATAGTGCTGGAAAAAAGTCCAGTCTTACTATAGCAGAATGAAAAGATACATTTATCACAATATACATTATCAAATTCCATTAAGGCAAAGAGTTTTGAATGCTTTCTATATTAAAAAATCTATAGACATTTGTGTGTACAGCCATGATTGTAATTTAATCATATCACTGGTTGCACATAATTTTGTAAGGATGAAAAAAAAAAAAGTACAAAAGTCCTATTGTTTTGATTTAGGTCAAGCAATAAATTTATGATAACTTTTTTTTTATTTTATTTTTAAACTTTACAATATTGTATTAGTTTTGCCAAATATCGAAATGAATCCGCCACAGGTATACCCGTGTTCCCCATCCTGAACCCTCCTCCCTCCTCCCTCCCCCACCCTCCCTCTGGGTCGTCCCAGTGCACTAGCCCCAAGCATCCAGTACTGTGCATCGAACCTGGACTGGCGACTCACTTCATACATGATACTACACATGTTTCAATGCCATTCTCCCAAATCTCCCCACCCTCTCCCTCTCCCACAGAGTCCACAAGACTGATCCATACATCGGTGTCTCCTTTGCTGTCTCGTACACAGGGCTATTGTTACCATCTTTCTAAATTCCGTATATATGCGTTAGTATACTGTATTGGTGTTTTTCTTTCTGGCTTACTTCACTCTGTATAATAGGTTCCAGTTTCATCCATCTCATTAGAACTGATCCAAATGTATTCTTTTTAATGACTGAGTAATACTCCATTGTGTATATGTACCACTGCTTTCTTATCCATTCATCTGCTGATGGGTATCTAGGTTGCTTCCATGTCCTGGCTATTATAAACAGTGCTGCGATGAACATTGGGGTACACGTGTCTCTTTCCCTTCTGGTTTCCTCAGTGTGTATGCTCAGCAGTGGGATTGCTGGATCATAAGGCAGTTCTATTTCCAGTTTTTTAAGGAATCTCCACACTGTTCTCCATAGTGGCTGTACTAGTTTGCATTCCCACCAACAGTGTAAGAGAGTTCCCTTTTCTCCACACCCTCTCCAGCATTTATTGCTTGTAGACTTATGGATCACAGCCATTCTGACTGGCGTGAAATGGTACCTCATAGTGGTTTTGATTTGCATTTCTCTGATAATGAGTGATGTTGAGCATCTTTTCATGTGCTTGTTAGCCATCTGTATGTCTTCTTTGGAGAAATGTCTATTTAGTTCTTTGGCCCATTTTTTGATTGGGTCATTTATTTTTCTGGAGTTGAGCTGTAGGAGTTGCTTGTATATTTTTGAGATTAGTTATTTGTCCGTTGCTTCATTTGCTATGATTTTCTCCCATTCTGAAGCCTGCCTTTTCACCTTGCTAACTGTTTATTTATCAAGATGTGAATCAAAGGGGTGTAGAAATCCAACAGTTGGATTCTATTTCCTGTCTAAAGTATTATGCCCATTAGACTATTTTATCCATATATTAGAAGATATACCCCATGATGGCCATAAAACTTAAACTGTCACAACAATGCTGGAATATCTGGGAGAAGGAAGATTTCCTAGTGATACTCTGTAAAGGTAAGGGACAGTATGGGACAGTATGCATATCTGTGGAATAGGATGAGAAAGGAAGGAGGTTAGTGGATAAAAGAAATATTTAGAACCTTAGAATTATTTTTCATAAATTGATATGTCTGACAATCTAGTATACAAAAAAACAGAGCAGATGTTAGTGAAATTTAATCTGATATTTTGTGAGAAAGCTAGTTTTAAAAATGTGAAATATAAGTCATATGCCATAAAACTGATCCTTTTAAAAGTGTACAATTCAGTGGCTTTTACTACATTCACAGAGTTGTGCAACCATTACCACTGTCTAACTGCAGAACATTTTATCACCCCAAAGAGATAACCCACACCCATTATCAGTCATTTCCAACTTCTATTCATCCTCTGGAAAGTCCAAGTCTGCTTTCTGTTTGTGGATTTTCCTCTTTTGGACATTTCCTATAAATCATACCACATGTGCTCTATTTTCTTTGTCTTCTTCCACTTAGCATAATGTTTACATTTTGCTATAGCATATATCAGTACTATAATATATTCCTCCCATTGAGAAGTGGGGTCTTTGTTCCTTCCTCTTGAGTGTGGCAGGCTTATGGATGCTCTGCCTAATAGCAGCAGAAATGATGCTGTGCAGTGTCAGGGCCCAAGACATAAGAATCAAGCAGGTTTTGCTTCGTATCTCTTGGCACTTCTATCCAGGAGTTATGATTCTCCATTTAAGAAGTTCAAATACACTGAAAACCTCCTGCTAGAGACTGATTGCTAGTCCCAGCTGAGCTCAGCTTTCAGCCCAACCTGCAAAGACAACAGATATGTGAGTGAAGGTCATCTTGGTCCCTCCAGATAGCCCATTTGCCCCTTGAAAGATCACAATGTCTTGAGGAACACTGGGATCACTAGTCAAACTCTGCCCAGATTCTTAATGTACAGAAGCACAAGAAAAACAACATGGTTTCTTTAAATAGTCTAACTGTTGAGGTACTCTGTTACACAGCAGTAGAATCAGCAGAAATGAAAATTATATTCATTCAGTCACTCAGTTGTGTCCAACTCTTTGCGACCCCATGGATTGCAGCACACCAGGCTGCCCTGTCCATCACCAACTCCCTGAGTTTACTCAAACTCATGTTCATTGAGTCAGTGATCTGACTGTCATCTTATCTTCTGTCATCCCCTTCTCCTCCCACCTCTAGTCTTTCCCAGCATCAGGGTCTTTTCCAATAAGTCAGTTCTTCACATCAGGTGGCCAAAGTGTTGGAATTTCAGCCCTTCCAATGAGTATTCAGGACTGATTTCCTTTAGGATGGACTGGTTGGATTTCCTTGCAGTCCAAGGGACTCTCAAGAGTTTCCTCCAACACTACAGTTCAAAGAAGCATTAATTCTTCAGCCTCAGCTTTCTTTATAGTCCAACACTCATATCCATACATGACTGGAAAAACCATAGCTTTGACCAGACGAACTTTGTTGGCCAAGTAATATCTCTGCTTTTTAATATGCTGTCTAGGTTGATCATAACTTTTCTTCCAAGGAGCAAGCATCTTTTAATTTCATGGCTATAGTCACCATCTGCAGTGATTTTGGAGTCCAAAAAATAAAGTCTTTCACTGTTTCCATTGTTTCCCCATCTATTTCCCATGAAGTGATGGGACCGGATGCTTTGATCTTAGTTTTCTGAACGTTGAGATTTAAGCCAGCTTTTTCACTCTGCTCTTTCACTTTCATCAAGAGGCTCTTTAGTTCTTCTTCACTTTCTTCCATAAGGCTGGTGTCGTCTGCATATCTGAAGTTATTGATATTTCTTCTGGCAATCTTGATTCCAACTTGTGCTTTCTCCAGACCAGCGTTTCTCATGATGTACTCTGCATAGAAGTTAAATAAGCAGGGTGACAATATACAGACTTGACGTACTCCTTTCCCGATTTGGAGCAGTCTGTTGTTCCATGTCCAGTTCTGTTGCTTTTTGACCTGCATACAAATTTCTCAGGAGGCAGGTCAGATAGTCTGGTATTCCCATCTTTTTAAGAATTTTCCACAGTTTGTTGTGATCCACACAGTCAAAGGCTTTGGCACAGTCAATAAAGCAGAAATAAATGTTTTTCTGGAACTCTCTTGCTTTTTCCATGATCCAGCGTATGTTGACAATTTGATCTCTGGTTCCCCTGCCTTTTCTAAATCTATCTTGAACATCTGGAAGTTCACGGTTCATGTACTGTTGAAGCCTGGCTTGGAGAATTTTGACCATTACTTTTCTAGCATGTGACATGAGTGCATTTGTGCAGTAGTTTGCTCATTATTATTATATTGCTTAGTCCAATTCAGGTGTGTCTGAGAACAGGCAAGGATTAGTAAACCAAGTCAGAATAAAATTCCATAGAATATATTAGTGCAGAGTTTCACAATTTGGAAGTAGCAAAGGAAATGGTATGAATTTTCAATAGAAATAAAATCTAGGAACAAAATTATTAATACAACTACTCAACATGTATTTTCTACCATCAAGAGTGGTTTTCAGATGAACTAAAGTATAACATTGGGTTTTGAGGATTTTACAGTAAAATATTGTCAATCTTTGTTCAATAAACACACTGCACTGAACCTGAGATTTCATCAGCTGAGGTTGTCTAGAGTTCAGAAGGAAGTTTTCTGTCGATTTCTGAGTATTAGCCTTGATGCATCAAAGCCAGCACTTGAAATGCCAAAGCAATGTGTGAGCTAGTTGTCATGAGTTCACAGCTATTCATTATGAGTCTACCCAATTAGAAGAATCCAGGAAGCTATGGGCTCAAGATGAACAGAACCTAAGAGGCAAAGCTGCAGTAAAGTCAGAAACTGAATCAGATTGGTAGGTACAGAGAAGGAGAGAGACATTAGACTAAACCAGAGGCCAGGAGAAGGAGGTAGAATATGTAACAAATAAGTGAAAGGGAACTGTAAGTAGTAGGTTTGCACATTGGTGACTTTGTGTTATCATGGAAGTCAATATCCATTGGATGACCTGAGTCAGTAGCCTCTCATGTAATGACAGGACGTTTAGAACCTAATGCTGTCTGATCAGTATCACCTGGTCTGAAGGCAACCCTGTCTTTAGGTGACATGGAAATAAAGTCTGGACTTCAGTGTCATTTACATCTGGGTTCAAATCATGGCACTGTAGCCTATGAAAAATGCTGCCTCGAGAAAGTGACTTAACTCTGTATGTCCACTTCTTCATCTGTAATAAGGTTGACTCATATGACCATTGTAAAAGTTCAAGAAGCAAAGTAACATCTAACATGATTCCAGTTATACCCAAGATGATCAATAAATGGAAATGTCTGGTCCATAGAAACAGAAAAATGTTCATTGAGAAAAAAGACAGAAAGGTGAGTCACTTGACCTCATCCAAAACAAACTTTAAATCTTCAGTTTTATACAGATAGCTAGTTATAAGGATTGCAGTGATTAGAAGAGAACTAGAGCTGCGTGTAGAGTGTATTTTGAAATTTTAGCCACTCTTTGTTGTATCATGACCCTCTCACATTTGGCAACATCCTCCTTCAGCCAGCAGTGCATGCGTGTGTGCTCGGTTGTTTCAGCCACGTCCGACTCTTTGCGACCCATGGACTGTAGTCTGCCAGGCTCCTCTGATATCGGATTCTCCAGGCAAGAATACTGGAGTGGGTGCCATTTCCTACTCCAGGGGATCTTCATGACCCAGGGATCGAACCCATGTTTCCTGTCTCCTGCATTGCAGGCAGATTCTTTTACCACTGAGCTACTGGGTCAGCCAGCAGTAGATATAGAAAATAGTAATGAAGGGCCAGAGAGTTTGGACAGTAAGATCATGTAGGAGTAATGGAACTACTCAGTTTGCACCCAAACTTTCTTCAGAATTGGAATCTATTGCTCTATTAATTATAGTAAAACAGGTCCATGTAGTCAAAGATATGGCTTTTCCAGTAGTCATATTTGGATGTGAGAGTTGAAACATTAAAAACAAAAACAAAAAAAAACAGCTGAGTACTGAAGAGCGATACTTTTGAACTGTGCTGTTGCAGAAGACTTTCAAGAGTCCCTTGAACAGCAAGGAGATCAAACCAGTCAATCCTAAAGGAAGTCAAGCCTGAATATTCATTGGCAGGACTGATGTTGAAGCTGAAGCTCCAATACTTTGGCCACCTGATGTGCAGAAGTGACTCATTGAAAAGACCTGGATGCTGGGAAAGATTGAAGGCAGAAGGAGAAGGGGCCTACAGAGGATGAGATGGTTGGATGGGGTCACTGACTTGATGAACATGAGTTTGAGCAAGCTCTGGGTGTTGGTAATGGACAGGGAAGCCTGGTTTGCAGCAGTCGTTAGGGTCACAAAGAGTCGGACATGACAAAGCAACTGAACTATTTATGAAGATACTAATTTGGTAGAATCAGGCATGGGGAATACAGATTTTGCCACTCTGTTATATTGACTACAGAGGGCTTCCCTGGTGGCTCAGTCAGTCAAGAATCTACCTGCAATGCAGGAGATCTGGGTTAGATCCCTGGGTCAGGAAGATTCCCTTGAGAAGGAAAGGGCAACCCACTCAAGTATTCTTTCCTGGAAAATCCCATGGACAGAGGAGTATGGCAGGCTACAGTCTGTGGGGCCGCAAGAGTTGGACATGACTTAGCGACTAAACCACCACCAATCTAATACTAGTGATTCCTTTAAAACTACCCCTACTCTTTCTATCATAGATTCCTTTTAAGAATGCTCCCAGATATTAATGAAAACAGTGATCTCATCAGGCTTGAAACAAAATCCAACCAAAATTCTCAATCAGCATTACAATTCTATCTCATTGACTTAATTCATGTCTATTTGATCCATGAGGCTGATCTGTATAGCAAAGAGCAAAGATGAGAGGTCTCTGTACTGGAATTTGAGAGAGATGGAAATTTTCTGCCAAGTTTTATGCACAGAATAGAACACAATCAAATTAGGAAATGGTGAAGAGCAACAAAGAGAGTTCATACAATACTTTCCTTTTGACAGGCCAATAAATACTCAAGCTGAATAATTTACCAAAAGAAAAAGAGCCCACTCAAACCTCCTGACCTTTTGAACAATGAGCAGGAGTTCAATTATCCACAAATGTTCTATTAGAAGGCAGCTTTCCAGCCTGCAGTGTTATTTCAGCAGTCATATGTTAGAATTATTAAAGAGGGAGAACATTGCTTATGTAGTTTCTGTGTCCTGCTATAGTTTGTTACCTTCTCTTTAAAAACTTACTACCATACAAAGTAGCACTTTGCCAAAAAAAAAAAAAAAAAGAAAAAGTAGGAGGAAGCAATTATTTGAATAATGTTTCTGGTGAGTTTGAGTGGTTAGATTTCACTGGAACACATAAAGTGCTCTGCACATTGCTAGAGTGATGCTGTCACTATAGAAAGTATATAATTTGCTTCCATTAGAGACTTTGAGTAACTTTCCAATCACACCCAGAGACTTTCTCCTTCACCATCCACATGGACTGCCATGCTGCTGGGTGAGCACCTCATTACTTCCTTGGGGCTATATCTGGGTTCCAAGAACTGGAGAGATTTACTTCACTGATATTTTGTAAAATCCTACAGCTTCCTTTACACAGAAGGCTGTAGAAATCATGTGAAGTATCACATAATTTGGAACCAAATCACCACAGTTTACTACCAGTATGAAAATACATTATGAGCTCAGTTCCTGTAGAGGTGACTTTTATAGTAATTTAAATTTATCTTCAAAAATCCTTTGTCAATCTTCACAATATCTTTTGATATTCTTCTTGATCCTTCATGTATTTTCCTATGTATTTCTGAATCATTGAGATTTCAACCAAAAACTCTCAAACATATCTGAGGTCAGACCCAACTGAGGTTAACTCCTGACGTTTCTGGCTGTGTCATCTTGGTTGAGTTATGTTCCTTTCTCTGTCACTCTTTACTACTCTGTGGGAAAGGGAAGTATCACACTTGCTGTGTAGTGTTGTTGTGAAGACTGGAAATAACATCATAAAGTCTTTATAATCCTTGCCACGTATTAAGTGCTCCAAATGGTCCTTAACATTTTCCCTTCTCTTCTCCTTTTTCTTCTCCTTCTTCTCTTGTCTTATGTTAAAAGCTTGATTTTTATCACACACCTTTATAAACACACACACACACGCACACACATTGTTTGTCTCTTCTCTTTCACACATGTCATTTAGATTTTGAATGTGTCATTCTAAAAGTTTAGTCATGGTTTTTATCCAGTGATTCCAGAAATTCACTAAGCATTGCTCTTATTGCATTATACAAGTCATCAGTGGAAAATTTAAAAGTTACCTGGTCTCTAAATTGAGTTTACTGCATATTGTGTGCTGCTAAGAGCGTGGCTTACCTATACTTATTATCTAGACTACTTATTCTCTTTGAACTGTTCTGTTTTCTCATAACCTTATTGCATTTTATTTTGTGAGATTTCAGTATGAAACATAGCACTTGTCATAATGATTTTGTTATCATGAGACCTTTCAAATCTCTAAAATGCTGTGAACCTTACATATATTAGCTAATTTAAAAAGAAATTTGTCATATGAACAATAAGCTTTACGTATATGTCAGTGTTTCCTTAGAGAATAAATTTGCTCTTTTTATTCCTTAATAAGGATTTATTTTCATGTTCATCAAAAATATTAAAGAGCAGGTGGCAACATTCTGCCAAGTTAAAGGAGCAGCAGTGAAAACACTCTATTTATTAATATTATTCACAGTTTCTATCCTTAAACTACTTACTATTCACCATAAGGGTATAAAACATACATTGGAGCTTCAAAATCAATGACACGTTGCCCTCTATCCAGTGCTGTTCTTTGGCAAAGAGAAGGAGCTGATCCTCAGACTCAGCATGCCTTTTTTTTAATTCACACTTAAATTTCCACTTGAGGAGGCAAGCCAAAACAAACTGGTCCTCCCTGAGATGCACCCTGGGAATAAGCGCCCTCCCAACCTTAATAATTATCTGAGAAGAGTCTTTCTCCCACTCTCCTTTTCCATCTGATAGGAGTTGCCTGTTAGGATCTGGTTGTTTTCTACTCCTCTATTTACATAATTCACAGATGTCAACCTGCTGACTCTATTCTGTCCCATAGAATTATAGTCTTTGTTTGCTGAGTAAATTATCTCTCTGCAGCTATACTTAGGGAAACACTATAAAAGTTGTAAGATGAAATAACTTTCAGCATTTCGATAGATAAAGAGACAGGCATTACATTTTTAATCATATTCTGATTCAAGACTGCCTTTTCTTTTATAAATTAACCTATGTGCACGCTAGCAAAACAGCATGTGTATTTAGGATAGCTTTATTTATACATAGATGGCTTGAGGATATGTAAACATCTGTTTTTGTCACCTTATTCATCTTTAAAAACACACTATTCTAAAAGGAAGTGTATCACTATTTACTTGTAGAGTCTGGTAATAGAAATGAGAAACTATGGTTTCTATAGCCACACATAATAGTTTCTCAACAATTACATGGGTATTCAGGTAAAGTTTTTCTTTTCCCATTTGATATTCTATGCAATTCAGCCTAATTCATCAAATATCAAATGTTTTTAGTAATTGTTTTTTCATTTGCTTTACCTAAATTCCTAAGAAAATATTTTTCAGAAGAAAGTGATATACCAAGGCCTTGTACTACAGTTAAAAGAAACACATGTTTGAATCACACAGGATTTCAAAGATGATCAAATATAGTAAAATTGGGAGAAAATTCTGGTCAATATATTTATCTACAGTAGTATTTTAGGAAGCAGTATTTTTGGCTTCAACACATACAACAAAAAATTTGATTCACAAATATTTTGCTTAAGTACGATATTTCTGGAGTTTCATTACATGTGAAATTTTCTCTGTTCTTCCAATTTGCTGTGGGTTGGTCAACCCAGTGATTGATGACTAGCTTTTGAACACTGAAATATAGGCAAACTTGACTGCATTGAAGTTGTCACTGAACTCAGGTTTGACTGCTCAATGTCCAAAAGCCAATAATTCAAAAGGAAAGTGTCAATAAAAAGAATAGGTGCTTTACTCAGAAAAGCCAGGAATCTGGGGAAAAGATGGACTCATGATGTCCTAAGACCAGCTCCAAAGGTTTTGCCCAGCCATGACAGTTTTTAAAGGGGAAAATGAGGTCGGGATGGAGAATCTCTGTGAATCATCCAGGTAGGAGTTTGGGGTCTGCATTGTTTTCCATTGCATATGGATTGACTGGCTCTGTCTTGGCTCTCTCTCCAGATGTTATCTTGCCCAAGTGATCTGCATTCAGGATTGCTAAAGGGGTTGTGGGGGTAGGCAGCAAGCCACTCTTTAACTACATTATTCTTCATTCTCATTCTTTGTATCTAGGAAAAGAACCAAAAGGTTAGGCAAGGCATGGTATGCTTTCAGGAGTGTGTAAGTGAGGAGTTAGTTTAAACTTCCTAGTGATCTCATTTCTATAATTAGGTTCTTTTCGGGTCAGAGGGGGACAGAAATGGGAGAAACAGAAAGGAGCAAAAGAGTTGGTTTCAATGTGTAGGCAAAATTCACTGCATTTTTTTTTTCCAACTTCACAACAATTTTGGATGAGGATTCTTGGAAGTGTAAATTGACACTAATGACCATATGTCACAGCATGGTTTTGTAAACACAGTTAAATAATAGTGAACATTAATTCTTGATGTAAAACCAGTTTCTTTGGCCAGGATTCAGTAGCCTCTTAATTCATTTTTTAAAAGAAGTTTTATTTTATTTCAAAGTATAATAAATTTGGATTGAACTGCTATATAAAAAACAGGGTCTCTGATGTGAACATGTGCAATCATGGTTATGATTTCTTTCTCTCTCTCTCTTTTTTTTTTTTTTTGAGGATATCAAATATATACACAGTACAAACTAACCAGAATGTTGCCTTAGCTTACATTTAATACACATGTTACTCTTTTATATGTGCAAATAATACAGAAACTGGGGTCAATACAACTCTCTTACACTTGCAGAGAGTTGAAATATCTGTATCTCTGCAGGAAAATTCTCTTGATTTTTATCATGTGACTGGCCAATTATGATTTCCTTGGCCTTCTAGGGTATTGAACTGAAGATTTCTAAGGTGTCTTAGAAGATGCATAATATTTGAACCAAGGTACCCAACTTAATTATATAAAGTAACAAGGAACATGAAGTACTTTTAGAGTGGCCACATGGTTTAAAAAAATGCAGTGCTTTGATTATATGTAATCATTGCTTTCCTCAATTTAACTGCAAATGAACCAAAGTTAATTATAATAGATGTTATGTGAGAACCACATATAGCAAACTTGCTCATTATCCTCAGCACAGAACACATGGTATGTGCTCCATAAATAAAGAGTAAATAAAGAAAATATATAGTTTTACTAAAAAGGGAGGAACACTGAATATGTAGGTTAGTTAGAAAAGGAGAAAATTAAAAAAAAAAAAAATGACTCAAGTGAAACTGGCTTTCTCCATCTGGCTTTTCCTAAAGAGTTCTAAAGAGGAAGTGAGAATAGATTTTTATTTTCTTCCTATACTGGTAAAGGTGTATATTTTTTAAAAATGAAGAGAGAATCAAAGACGTATCTAAGACTATTTTATTTTAACCATCATTAAAGTGTTGTGGGTTTGATCCCTGGGTCAGGAAGATTCCCCTGAAGAAAGAAATGGCAACCCACTCCAGTATTCTTGCCTGGGAAAACCCATGGAAAGAGGAGCCTGGAAGGGTATAGTCCATAGCAGTGGCAAAGAGTTGGACATGACTGAAGAGGGCAGGAGGAGAAGGGGATGACAGAGGATGAGATGGTTGGATGGCATCACCGACTCGATGGACATGAGTTTGAGTGAACTCCGGGAGTTGGTGATGGACAGGGAGGCCTGGCGTGCTGCAATTCATGGGGTCGCAAAGAGTCGGACACAACTGGGTGACTGAACTGAACTGAACTGAACTGAAGTGACTGAGCATTCACACACGCAGTACGTAATAGTACCAGAGGCAACTTCGCAAACCATATACTAGAAAAGTATATATGTGTCAGGGGAGTGTGTAATTTTCTTGCTTCTGTCTTGTCACAACAAAAATTTGAAGCGACGGACCAGTGTTACAGTCAGCCCTCAGCAAACTAGTGTTACAGCTCCATGTTACAGCTCAGTTTTATTTAGAAAGTAAAGGAAACTACATCCTCAAGGAGTGAGGGCATGCTTACCCAAAAGACACGAAGAGAAGAGAGAGAGGGAGAGACAGACCCTTGGCCCTTTGGCTCCATTTTTTATATGTTTTTTCCTCCTCCCCCTGGGCCTGCCCTATGTAAATTGGACTAGCCAGGAGTGCTGTTTGTTTTACCTGAGGTCCTCACTCTGGTCCTTGGACCTTCCTTTGTTCTATTTTCCCGGGCTTTTCCCTTCCTTGTCTTTTAACCACTGCCATTCTGGACTCCTTTTTCTTATTCTAACTACCTAACATATAGAAAGTCATATTTTCTTTTTAGACAAAAATTTTTGAATGATCCCTTCATTTCCATGGTTATCATTGGTACTAGGTGCTGTCAATTTAAATGAAGCTTTCTTCCATTCTGATTTGAATGCATAATTGAACAAACAAACAAACAGGCAAACAAGAAGAATAGGTAAGTTTTCCGAGCAGAAAAACTCCAAATAATTTCTGTAGATACTCTACACTCAAGTGGGTAGACTATAATTCCCAATTTAGTAAATGGAGGCTATCCATAGTGACTTCACTTCAAAAAGTGTAGAATTATAGGAGGGAAGCATCGTAGCTTTATACTAGAGAAACTAAGGTGATCAAGGTCAACTTCCACAAGGATTAATCATGTTGATAGTGTTGACCCTTCATACAATGTGATGGAAATGGCACTTCCACACTGTGGTCTTCTTCCCAAAACTTGCAACCCTAGTCTGATCATGAGAAAAACATCAAATTCCTATTGAGGGACATTATGCAAAATGCCTGGTTAGTATTACTCAAATCTATCAAGGTCATCCAAAACAAGGAATATCTGATAATAGCCAAGAGTTGAATACAGAGACAGAATGACTTGTAACATGATATCCTGAATGAAACCTGGAAAAGAAAAATGACATTAGATAAAAAATAAGGAAATCATAATAAAGCACAAAAGCAAGTTAATAATACTGTTTCAATACTGGTTCATTAATTGTGATACTAATGCAAGTTAACAATACATACTAATAGATCAGTATTGATTCATTAATAGTGTACCATATTAATGGAAGATGTTAACAATGAGGGAAATTGAGTGAGGTATATAGGAACTTTATATACTACAGATCTTTTCTAGAAATCTAACACTGTTGTAAACAATGAAGTGTATAAAAATAACCAAAAATCTTTTAGAATGAATAAAATAATTGATTTCTACATGTAAGAAATCAACCTTTTTATTGAACTTTAAATCCAAAAATGTATTTTATTGTTTATCCTAGTATTGAATTAATTCTCTCCCAAATATTCATTTTGGAGAAGGAAATGGCAACCCCCTCCAGTGTCCTTGCCTGGAGAATCCCAGGGATGGGGGAGCCTGGTGGGCTGCTGTCTCTGGGGTCGCACAGAGTCGAACACGACTGAAGCGACTTAGCAGCAGCAGCAGCAGCAGCAGCATACTACACTTTTGAGGGTTGTTAAAGTAGAGGAAATATTATCAGATTTATTGTTGTTCAGTTGCTCAGTTGTGTCCAACTCTTTGCAACCCCATGGACTGCAGCACACCAGGCTTCCCTGTCCTTCACTATTTCCTGGAGTTTGCTCAAACTCATGTCCATTGAGTCGGTAATGCCATCCAACCATTTCATTATCAGATTTATAAGGCCTGTTACAAAGAGTGAGGGAGAAAATGCCAACTAAATAGAAATTTAGGATATTAAATAGCTTTTGATATTAAAGTATTGAATAAAACTGTATATAATGCTTGCTTATAATTCATCTATTTTTGGAAGGAATTAAGTCAATTTTGCATATAGTTTAAGTAAATAGGACATTTGGTATAGGTGGTTGATTCAGACTAATATGATTTGACTTTTGTTTCTGATTGCATACAATAGTATAAGTTTTAAGTAAGCAAAATATTAAACATTTGAATTATTTAAACATTTATTATACAAAGTAACATGTTACTGTTTCAGTCTAACTGTTTATCAGTAGCTTATGAAGTGCTCTCTGTTATTAACTGCAAGTTTCTTTATCTTAAACACTCTGACTAGTTAATTCCACCGTTTAGTATCTGTGCTGCCACATTGATAAATGCCTCAGGATGTACAATCATATCTTCTGTGTGTTCAGATTATGAATTTGCTAAATGATATATTTCATTTTAATATGAATATTATATTGATAATATGTAGGATGAAACTTTTAAAAGTAAATTATCAGGAGAGGTTTTGAATATACCCATAGTGAAAACAGAAATGAAATTAACTTATGTTTGAAAAAGTGCTGAATAAATTAGAATTTTAAAAAGTGAATAGCTTGCCTACCGATAGGCAATTTACCAATGATTGGATCATGAACACAGAAGAGGATTAAACATTGGAACATTAGAAAAAAATGAAAAAAAAATGTAGATAAATTATCAAATGTTCTGTGGAGATATTTATCATTTATTTGTGAGAGGTTGAATTCAAATTCCAGGTCTTGGGTAAAACTGGATATCTCTAGGTTATTTGTTTTTGTATACATCTCTTGATATGGGGCGTCCCAGGTGGCTCAGACCATAAAGCGTAAATGGCAACCCACTCCAATACTCTTGACTGGAAAATTCCATGGACGGAGGAGCCTGGTAAGCTACAGTCCATGGGGTTGCACAGAGTCGGACATGACTGAGTTGACTTCACTTGATATGTACAAGAGATTCTCTTGAACGGAATCTGAGTTGCAGCATTTTATTTCCAGTCATGATCTGGGAGAGCAGAATGACATTTACAATATTTTAGTGGCAATTACAGCACAGTTAATTTATCAATTTAATTAAATTCCTATAGTGATTCATGACATAAAATATCAAAATAAGTTAACTTGCACAGAAACAGGCAAAAGATCAATGCAGTGGGCAGTGGTATAATGAATTAAAGTATAGCTTCCATCTATTTAAAGGATTGTGTGCATAAGTAGATTTTTTTTTTGGTAAAGCAATCTCTTAGAGAGATGTCCTTTAGGGAAGTTAGAAAAGATAGATCCCAGAAGTTTCCTAAAATTCCTAAGTCAGTTTAAAAATATCATCTAAATTACTTTCTATCTTACTTTTAAGGAGGAATCAAAGAATTATGCTTGGATTAAAGAAACACAAGTGGAATTTTTTCTTACATCTTATGCATTTTACATTTTCAAATGTAATTTGCCACTAATGTTAACAGTGTTATTAGATAAACTAATTATTGAAATCCTTATCACAGTATAAAAGCTATATGTAAAATCAAGAACCCATGTGTCAAAGAGAAAATGTGAAACTGGTGGGTGAATTAATCAGGTTCTCTAATCTTCTCCCCACACTGAGAGCGAAGTAAAATCTGACAGCAGAATATGATCATGGAAAAGTGAAAGTGTTAGTCACTCAGTCGTTTCTGATTCTTTGCAACCCCATCAACTGTAATCTGCCAGGCTTCTCTGTACATGCAATTATCCAGGCAGGCATACTGAAGTGGGTTGCTGTTTCATTCTGCCCAGGATCTTCCTGACCCAGGGATGGAACCTAGGTCTCCTGCATTGCAGGCAGATTCTTTACCATCTGAACCACCAGGGAAGCCCCAATCATGGAATTTTATAGCAGTTTGGAAAAAAGGCTGATGATCTTCCTAACAAAGGCAGAAGGATCTCCAGTAATTAAATTAAAAAAGAAAAGGAAATGTCATTCATTTAGTATTCCAAGCTGATACAGTAGTTCCTACTAGTTACGATAAGTGTGCTAGAGAATAATTGGTGCTTTTTTTTTTTTTAATCACTGCTTTATAGATACTTTTGTGATCTTGTAATGTTTATCTTGTGGCTCTAAGGGTCTTCATCTGAAAATAAGAATTAGTTGAATTAGATGTTTGCCAAAATATCTTCTAATTTAAACATTTTATAGTTCTATAATAGAGAGGTGATACCTAGCTCATTTCCTGTGCTAGGAATCTTAGTTTAGTTACTGCTGGAATCATTGTTAACTTAAAAATAAAAAGTATTTTGCTCACTGAACCAGGCAAAGTAAGGTATTGTGCATGTATATGCAAATGAGGAGCTTCCCAGATGGGCTGAGTGGCAAAGAACCCACTTGCCAATGCAGTGTGAAAGACATAAAAGATGGGTTCAATCTCTGGGTCTGGAAGATTCCTTGGAGGAAGGCATGGCAATCCACTCTGGTATTCTTGCCTGGAAACCCCATGGACAAAGGATCCTGGTGGGCTACAGTCCACAGGGTCTTAAAGAGTCAGACACGACTGAAGTGACTGAGCAATCATGAATGCATGCAAATAAGAGTGTGAGTTAGTTCTGAAATATTCCCGTCAGTTTAAAAATATCAGTAGCTTTGTATGGCCATGTACTTTAGAAATAAGGTTACCAAATATTCCAAGAAAATTTGAGTTACTACCCTCACTTCAGTAGTAATTAACTATCTTGAGAAACTTCATGGGTAGTGCTAATAGAAAATCACTTATACTAGGAAAAGATAACAAATCAATAGACAAGATAGAGTCCTATTTCTTTAATAGCACTGCTGAGTCATTCTGAGTTAAAATTAGGCTCAATTATGAGTAACCGAAAATCTCAAATTATAGCTGCCTACTCAGCAGAGAAATTTGTTTCACTCAAAAAAATACCAGCAGACCATGACTAATAAGGTGGCCCTGTTCTCCTTAGGAACTGAAGCTTCTTTTGTATACTACCATCTTTAGCATGTGACTTCTTCCTTGCTGTGCAAGAGATCTATTACAATTCTACATACTGTATCCACATACACATCTTCATAGAAGTTGTGTTACATTTCACTGGTTATATATAACTGCAAAAAATCATTTAGCAATTTGCTTACATTTTGCTTGCATTTCACTGGTCACATCTAACTGCAAAAAAAAAAAAAAGCTAGCAAATAATGTATTTTTGGCAACCTACTTGCCCAGCTTAAGTTCATGGGGCCTATTTCTGAGAAGAAAGTGAGAACAGATAGGAAGATAGCTGGTAGCCTCTACCACGAGTCTGCCCTTTAGCAAAACATTCCCACATGTGTAATGCCCTGATGTCCCATTCTATCTTCTAAAGTTAACCATGGACCAAAAAACAAATCTTCTCTCAGCACCAATACAGAGTAGGATTAAGATGTGAGTGTGTGTGTAAGTTGCTCAGTCATGTCTGACTCTTTATGACCCCATAGATTGTAGCCAGCTAGGCTCCTCTGTCCGTGGAATTTTCTAGGCAAGAATACTGGAGTGGGTTGCCATTTCCTTCTCCAGGGGATCTTCCCGACCCAGGGATTGAACCTGGGTCTCCTGCATTGTAGGTAGATATTTTACTGTCCTAGCCACAATAATCTCAATTAAAAACTTCCAATGAGGAAAGGAAAAAAAGAAATGTGAACTATCTAGCAGTTACTAGTTCATTAGTAATTTTATGTACTTATCCAAGGTGACTCTCTATTAGTGGATTTTCAACGTCAGTGGTTTCCAATTATTGAGGAAAGCAAAGAACTTTTTAAAATGCAGGGTATGTCTATTAATATTTGTTGCTTTAGAAATTAAAACTGAAAAATTTTAAAAATCCTTATTGATTTGTTGACTTAAAATAATAACAAACCTGATGTCAACATAACATGTTTTTGTGAAAAATAACTATATTTTCCAAAACAAAAATTAGTGAGAATGGCATTATTTAAATATTGTGAATCTTTTAAGGTCTGACAGCATAAGACAGCTGAATTATGACATCAGTGTACTGAAATTTTGGTGAAGTAGATGAAGAAAATTTGGCTCCACCCAGATAGAAAGTTGGAAAAGAGGAATATTTTAGCAGCCTTTACAGAAGATTTTAAATATTCTTTTTTGATGCTACACCAAAACTTGACAAGTGGAAGTTTCTTAAAGATTAGTTGCAGTGTGGAATCTGAAACCAAATTAATTGTTCATACTGTAACATTAAAATTTGTCTTGTGTTTTGCATTTTGAATGACACTTTTACCCATGCATGGATTGTTTTGTAAATATTGATTCCCTGAGTTATTAAGATATCACAATTCACATTTAGATATATAATATGAAAAAAAAACATTTGTTAATATCACCACACAAAAGTCTTTAAGTATGCAGAAGCTGTTAAGTTTTGGTGATGGATATGATTTTTCAAAATTCTGATTTTTGCTTGAAAGCTCAAATTCTATCATTGGCAACAAATTATGTCAGTTGTTTTTCTTGAAGTGAGAGACTCCTGTTGTTCATTTTAGAAAAAAAAAAAAATCTCCCCAGTATTCAAGTCTGAATAGCCATAGTTCATCTGTTAGTCATTCTTTCTGGTAAAAATGATGTTCCATGAAATAAGGAGCTGGTTCAACTAATATAAGAGCTTTTCCCTTAAGTCAACCATCATACTTCACTAGGCAACAGAAGTGCTTAATGTGTACCTCATATTTCATTGTATAAAGTATTTTAACAAACATATTCAGTAAAGTTTTAATAAAATTAATGATTTTTAGTGCTTTATCAGGATATTATGAGTGAAACTCTCTGTGTGTGTATGTGTGTGTGTGTGTGTGTATGTGTTTGTAACTGTGTGCATGATGGAGAAAAATAAAATGACTAATATTTTAGTAACATTTGTTGCCACTGCCTTTATTCTGGCTAAAGTGACAGCATTTTTACCCACCATTGCTCTTAAACTATAAATACATATGTTTACATAGTGAAAAAGGGCAAATGATATCTTAGTATTATGAAAAGTGTTTGATGTAACAAATCCCTTGAAAATATCATGGGGGTCCCTTCAGTTCAGTTCAGTTCAGTCACTCAGTCATGTCTGACTCTTTGTGACCCCATGAATCGCAGCACGCCAGGCCTCCTTGTCCATTACCAATTCCCGGAGTTCACTCAGACTCACATCCATCGAGTCAGTGATGCCATCCAGCCATCTCATCCTCTGTCGTCCCCTTCTCCTCCTGCCCCCAATCCCTCCCATAATCAGACTCTTTTCCAATGAGTCAACTCTTCACGTGAGGTGCCCAAAGTACTGGAGTTTCAGCTTTAGCATCATTCCTTCCAAAGAACACCCAGAGCTGATCTCCTTCAGAATGGACTGGTTGGATCTCCCTGCAGTCCAAGGGACTCTCAAGAGTCTTCTCCAACACCACAGTTAAAAAGCATCAATTCTTCGGCGCTCAGCTTTCTTCACAGTCCAACTCTCACATCCATACATGACCACTGGAAAAACCATAGCCTTGACTAGACGGACCTTTGTTGGCAAAGTAATGTCTCTGCTTTTGAATATGCTATCTAGGTTGGTCATGACTTTCCTTCCAAGGAGTAAGCGTCTTTTAATTTCATGGCTGCAATCACCATCTGCAGTGATTTTGGAGCCCCCAAAAATAAAGTCTGACACTGTTTCCACTGTTTCCCCATCTATTTGCCATGAAGTGATGGGACCAGATGCCATGATCTTCATTTTCTGAATGTTGAGCTTTAAGCCAACTTTTTTACTCTCCTCTTTCACCTTCATCAAGAGGCTTTTTAGTTCCTCTTCACTTTCTTCCATAAGGGTGGTGTAATCTGCATATCTGAGGTTATTGATATTTCTCCTGGCAATCTTGATTCCAGCTTGTGTTTCTTCCAGCCCATCATTTCTCATGATGTACTCCACATATAAGTTAAAGAAACAGGGTGACAATATACAGCCTTGACGTATTCTTTTTCCTATTTGGGACCAGTCTGTTGTTCCATGTCTAGTTCTAACTGTTGCTTCCTGACCTGCATAGAAATTTCTCAAGAGGCAGGTCAGGTGGTCTGGTATTCCCATCTCTTTCAGAATTGTCCACAGTTTATTGTGATCCACACTTAGGGAACTTCAAGCCACACATTGGAGAATCACTCTGTGAAGTTAAAGAGCATATACATTTAAAATATTTACAGATGATGACTGGCTGAACAATTTTCATTTCTACCCAAAATTTTGCTGTGAGTGGTTTTGACATTCTGAGCAATATTATTATTAAAAGTATAAAATTTTACCTATCAGAGAGGTAAAAGTTCATCAGTTCAGTTCGGTCGCTCAGTCATGTCCATCTCTTTGGGACCCCATGAACTACAGGACGTCAGGCATCCTCCCTATCCATCAGCAACTCCCGGAGTTTACCCAAACACATGTCCATTGAGTTGGTGATGTCATCCAACCATCTCATCCTCTGTTGTCCTCTTCTCCTCCTGCCCTCAAACTTTCCCAGAATCAGGGTCTTTTCAAATGAGTCATCTCTTTGCATCAGGTGGCCAAAGTATTGGAGTTTCAGCTTCAACATCAGTCCTTCCAATGAGCACCCAGGACTGATCTCCTTTAGGGTGAACTAGTTGGACCTCCTTGCAGTCCAAGGGACTTTCAAGAGTCTTCTCCAACACCACAGTTCAAAAGCATCAATTCTTCTGTGCTCAGCTTTTTTTATAGTCCAACTCTCACATCCATACATGATCACTGGAAAAACCATAGCCTTGACTAGACGGACAACAAATGGCAAAGTAATGTCTCTGCATTTTAATATGCTGTCACAGTTGGTCATAACTCTCCTTTCAAGGAGTAAGCATCTTTTCATTTCATGGCTGCAATCACCATTTGCAGTGATTTTAGAGCCCAGAAAAATAAAATCTGACACTGTTTCCACTGTTTCCCCATCTAGACCGGATGCCATGATCTTAGGTTTCTGAATGTTGAGCTTTAAGCCAACAGTTTCACTCTCCTCTTTCACTTTCATCAAGAAGCTCTTTAGTTCCTCTTCACTTTGTCACCTGCATATCTGAGGTTATTGATATTTCTCCTGGCAATCTTGATTCCAGCTTGTGCTTTCTCCAGCCCAGCGTTTCTCATGATGTACTCTGCATAGAAGTTAAATAAAGCAGGGTGACAATATACAGCCTTGATGTACTCCTTTTCCTATTTGGAACCAGTCTGTTTTTCCATGTCCAGTTCTAAGTGTTGCTTCCTGACCTGCATATAGGTTTCTCAAGAGGCAGGTCAGGTGGTCTGCTATGCCCATCTCCTTCAGAATTTTCCACAGTTTCTTGTGATCCACACAGTCAAAGGCTTTGGCATAGTCAATAAAGCAGAAATAGATGTTTTTCTGGAACTCTCTTGCTTTTTCAGTGATCCAGTGGATGTTGGCAATTTGATCTCTGGTTCCTCTGCCTTTTCGAAAACCAGCTTGAACATCTGGAAATTCATGGTTCACGTATTGCTGAAGCCTGGCTTGGAGAATTTTGAGCATTACTTTACTAGCGTGTGAGATGAGTACAATTTTGCGGTAGTATAGTTATCTTATACAGAGTACATCATGAGAAACGCTGGACTGGAAGAAACACAAACTGGAATCAAGATTGCCGGGAGAAATATCAATAACCTCAGATATGCAGATGACACCACCCTTATGGAAGAAAGTGAAGAGGAACTCAAAAGCCTCTTGATGAAAGTGAAAGTGGAAAGTGAAAAAGTTGGCTTAAAGCTCAACATTCAGAAAACGAAGATCATGGCATCCGGTCCCATCACTTCATAGGAAATAGATGGGGAAACAGTGGAAATAGTGTCAGACTTTATTTTAGAGGGCTCCAAAATCACTGAATATGGTGACTGCAGCCATGAAATTAAAAGACACTTACTCCTTGGAAGGAAAGTCATGACCAACCTAGATAGCATATTCAAAAGCAGAGACATTACTTTGCCAACAAAGGTTCATCTAGTCAAGGCTATGGTTTTTCCTGTGGTCATGTATGGATGTGAGAGTTGGACTGTGAAGAAAGCTGAGTGCCGAAGAATTGATGCTTTTTAACTGTGGTATTGGAGAAGACTCTTGAGGTCCCTTGGACTGCAGGGAGATCCAACCAGTCCATTCTAAAGGAGATCAGCCCTGGGATT
>NW_011494835.1:10746351-10769793 GCF_000754665.1 Bison bison bison | reverse complement strand
ACAGGTATTGGAGAAGACTCTTGAGAGTCCCTTGGACTGCAGGGAGATCCAACCAGTCCATTCTAAAGGAGATCAGCCCTGGGATTTCTTTCGAAGGAATGATGCTAAAGCTGAAACTCCAGTACTTTGGCCACCTCATGCAAAGAGTTGACTCATTGGAAAAGACTCTGATGCTGGGAGGGATTGGGGGCAGGAGGAGAAGGGGACGACAGAGGATGAGATGGCTGGATGGCATCACCAACTCGACTGATGTGAGTTTGAGTCAACTCCGGGAGTTGGTGATGGACAGGGAGGCCTGGCGTGCTGCGGTTCATGGGGTAGCAAAGAGTTGGACATGACTGAGCAACTGATCTGATCTGATAGTTATCTTAATTTATTACCTTTTTACCATAACTGCAGGTAAGAATCTTTCCATATTTTTACAGGTCAGTGTATTACTGGTGCAGGAATAGATGGACAGTTCCATGAGACAGAATTAAGACTTTATAAAGTGACCTCAACTCTTTTGGGAATGTAATTTATGACCAAGTCTGGATTTCCTTAGAAGATTATCAGTTGGGAAAGTGGTAGAAGCTTTAATAAATGATATTGGGATAACTGATTGACTCCTTGAAAGAGAATTTGATTGATATTCATTTTGTATCAAAAGTTCTGAATGAATAAAAGATCAAATGCTTTACATATTCAACTTATAAAGTAGAAAAGACTGGGCAAAATTTATTTTTTATTTTATGTTTGAAACATTTGTGAAAATATAATACAGGAAAACCAGAAGAAGGGAAATAAATGATATACATGATTATGTAAAATTATTAAAATTTTTAAATGGCAAAAGAGCATAAAATAAGTTATAAGAAAAATAACAAATGGGGCATAAATATATTTAACACATGCTATTAATAACTAATTCTACTTTTAAATATATTAAGTTAATTATAAATGTGTAAGAAGAAATAAACAGGCTCTTAGAAAAATAAGTAGAGGATATGAATATAGGATCTTGAAGTAAATCATAAAAACAACTTTATAGCTAATATGTAGTCAAATATTCCAGTTCTTTCATTTATAGATGAGGAAACTTCAGTCTAGAAAGACATAATAAACATTAAATCTTTTTGCTCTCCACTAAATGCTTTAAAAACTGTTATTTATTCATTTGTTTCTAGTAAGTAACTAAGTTACCCTGATCTGATTTGTTTTAAACTGTGTATAAATTTAAATATATGTCATATATATATTCATATATATATATATATATCACTCTGTAACTACTCCATGAAAATGCAAATGACACAGTATGACCTTTAGCTATGTGCAACTGATATATTTTTAAAAATAGATTAACATTATTCTTTTGAAATAGACACCATCTGTTCTTATTACACAGGACTAGATATCATGGTGAAGATCTCAGGCTCTCTTGCCCAACTGCTCCAACTGGAATTCTGGCTTTATAGCATACTGAGTAATCTGACCAATTTACTGAAACTCTGTGTGTCTCAGTTCCTGATTTATGTATCATCCTAGTTTCTAAGATTATTATAGGATTAGCTCATACTTATAAAGAGCTTATGATAAGGCATGGCACACAGTAAATTATCATTTTCATCATCCTTTTGTAGGTGGGGGCACTTTTGGTGACCACTAACAGTCTTTTCTATGGTGTATTGTTGCACTGTGGATTACAAGCATGTCTTATCTTGCTCTGTTACCACCACAGAAATGATCTGCATGTAGAATTGATTTCTATACAAAGTCTGTAACTCAGTTATTTTCATAATGTATTAAATAGCATGATAAATGAATACCAGGTGCATACTCACAGTAAGAAGTTGCTAAAAGGATTTAGGGTCATTTAGCATAATGGAAATTGAATGAATTTATTATTGTAACCTTTTGTATGAGGAAGAACTTGCAGAACATAGTTCCAAAATTCATGTGAGAGTGAAGAGAGAGTAAATGACACAAACAGGGGATACAAATCAGTTGATTTCACATTCAGGTTATATTTACATGCCCTCTCATTTGTCCTGCTTGTATTTCTCATTGTGAGGCCACTATCAACTTGACCTTGATGTTCTTTGTTCTTTGAAAACTATTCTGGAAACACTACAAAAGTTGAAGGGATTTATCATAAGGTTAGATATGCAGTATTCTAATGTAGCCTGGAAACCAAATTGAACTGGAAATCATCTATGCATACTAAGGCCAATGCCTGCCCATTCTAAATGGATCACTGGTGGCTTATCACAATGTCTTAGACACTCAGTGCTGAACTTAGATAGAAAAAAAATTGCAGGAGGCTTTCATTTTTCAGATTTCCTTCCCTTTGTCCTTTACGGTCCTGAACTCAATCAAACTGTCAGAGGGCTACCTCCCATCACAAGGACGATGGAAATGGGAATTTGGGTCTATTTATTTCTGAAAAGAAAGAGCCACGGGTATGAAAACCTCACCATTCAGCATTTTAGCAACATGCAGCACACAGAAACAATCAGAGTTTTCTTACATTAAATTCTTCTCTAAAGACACCAAACACCAAATAGAAAATCCTTCTCTCTCTCAGTTGCCTTCTTTCTGAATTTCTAAATGTTCTCATTCTAAATAATTTAAGGGACACAATTTGCTCAGTTATACTAGTGGATGACTATCTTTTCAATGCTGATGAAGGGTTTATGACACACTATTTATTACTTATTTAGTCCACTTTTTAAAACACATTCAGTATTTTAATATTATTTTTCTGAGTCTTTACATTATAATTTCTTGTTGTTTGGGGAGTTCTTTTTAAAATAGCATTATTAAGATATAGTTCATACTATAAAATGAACCAATTTAAAGTATGTATTTCACTGATTTTAAGTATATGCACAGAGTTGCACTATCATAAATACAAGTTAATTTTAGGATATTTACTTCATGCCAAAAAGAAATCCCTCACATTTTAGTGTGACTCCCATCCTCATTCTCTCCTTCAACCCTCAGTTCTAGGCAAGAACTAATATGGTTTTTCTAGTGGTCATGTATGGATGTGAGAGTTGGACTGTGAAGAAAGCTGCGTGCCGAAGAATTGATGCTTTTGAACTGTGGTGTTGGGGAAGACTCTTAAGAGTCCCTTGGACTGCAAGGAGATCCAACCAGTCCATTCTAAAGGAGATCAGTCCTGGGTGTTCTTTGGAAGGCATGATGCTAAAGCTGAAACTCCAGTACTTTGGCCACCTCATGCAAAGAGTTGACTCATTGGAAAAGACTCTGATGCTGGGAGGGATTGGGGGCAGGAGGAAAAGGGGACGACAGAGGATGAGATGGCTGGATGGCATCACCAACTTGACTGATGTGAGTTTGAGTCAACTCCGGGAGTTGGTGATGGATAGGGAAGCCTGGCATGCTGAGATTCATGGGGTTGCAAAGAGTCGGGCACGACTGACCGACTGAACTGAACTGAACTGAATTTTCTCTCTAGATATAGATTTGCCAATTTAGGGCTTTTCATATAAATGTAATCATATAAATATGTGATCTTTGTGACTAGATTCTTTCAATTAGGATAATATTTTCAAGGCTCATCCATGTATAACATGCATTGGGAACCCATTCCTTTTTATTGCTTAATAATATTCCATTGTATGACTATACCATATTATATTTATCCATTCCCAATTGACATTAAGTTGTATCCATTTTGGCTATTGTAAATAATGCTACAGGGAACGTTCATGTACTAGCATTTTGTAAGTATATGATTTTAGCTCTCTCGGGTATATGCCTAGAGTGAGTGCAATTGCAAGGTCACTTTGTAACTCATTAGATAACTCTTCGAGAAACTGCCAGAGTTTTCCAAAGCAGTTGGGACATTTTGCATTCCTATCAGGATTGTAGGAGGGTTCCATTTCTCCAAATTCTTTCAGCAATTCTAGTGAGTATGAAATAATCTATTATTGTGGGTTTAATTTGAATCTATAACTAATGATGTTGGGGATATTTTCATGTGGTTTTTGGTTCTTATCTTTTTTGTGAGAATTGTTTATCCAAATATGTTTTCATTTTTCAATTGGGTTGTCTTTTATAATTAAGCTGTAAGAATTCTTTTTATATTCTTGATACAGGTTCCTTGTCAAATATATGATTTACAAAAGTTTTCTCCCACTCTGAGTTTTTTTCTCACTTTTTTGATGGTAGAATTTTCTATCTGTCTTACTTATTTTCTTCATGGAGAAGGCAATGGCACCCCACTCCAGTACTCTTGCCTGGAAAATCCCATGGATAGAGGAGCCTGGTAGGCTGAAGTCCATGGGGTTGCTAAGAGTCAGACACGACTGAGAGACTTCCCTTTCAATTTTCACTTTCATGCATTGGAAAAGGAAATGGCAACCCACTCCAGTGTTCTTGCCTGGAGAATCCCAGGGATGGGGGAGCCTGGTGGGCTGCCGTCTATGTGGTCACACAGAGTCAGATATGACTGAAGTGACTTAGCAACAGCAACAGCAATTTTCTTCATATCTGTATTTTCAAATAAAATTTATATTTATCTTGCTCTTTTCATTTGAAGTCTGTTAGGACTCTTTTCTCCCTATTCTTGGTAAAATATGTATTTGTGAAGGGATAAGAGATATATTACATATTTTATTATTTTTATGCTTGACTTTTACATATTTTATGAGATTTTATTAAGTTCTATTATTTTTATATTTAATTAATATAACTTTTCTCAATGTAATTAACTTTCAAATGCTACTTGCTTCCATATTTAGCTTTACAAAAAAGAATTGAATTCCATGGAATTATACCCTTGCTCATCTCTGTGATTATGAATTACAGATGTAATAAGAGCTACACCTATTAATTTTATAGAGTTTATTTATATGTTTCCTTAAACAAGATATGATTATTGAATTTTATTGGAGTAAATTTACTGCAGTAAGTTTACATTACATCCTTTATTTACATTATATCTTTTGCAAACAATTAGTGGGTGAATCATGGCCTAAGAACACTTCTACAATTAATTATGCAGCAATAAAATCCTCAGTATGTATTATCATTTAAAATTGTAATTTGCTAGATGATACAGATGAGATGTAGCAATGAGTAACATAATTGCCTTTTTAATGCTGTTGTAGGTATACCATGGTCATTAATTATCAACTTGACTAATTATTATTGGTAGCAATTAATCTTTGCTCTAATAATTATTGCTGATGAATATATGTTTCCCCTCTCACCTTTTGCAATGACATGAGGATGATATATGTGATTGCTAAAGCACAGACTGTCTAAAACAGAGTTAAAAGATATGGTAAATATGTCTCTGAACTCAGATTTTCATTAAACTGTTAGCGTAAAAAGAAATATAATATAGTGATTTTGTCCAAATATTAAGAGTGCCTCATTCTCTGCTCAGATATGTTTCTTTGTATTTTACATCCTACTGTGCACTAGTGGTAAAGAATCCACTTGCCAATTCAGGAGACACAAGAGATGGGGTTCAGTACCCGAGTCTGGATGATCCTCTGAAGTAGGAAATGGCAACTCACTTCAGTGTTCTTGCCTGGAGAATTTCATGGACAGAGGAGCCTGGTGGGCTACTGTCCATGAGGTTGCAAAGAATCAGAAACGATTGAGCACACACTCTTGCTTGCTTTCTTGTGCTAGATTCTGGCTGGCTGTCTTAAATGAAAGAGTTGTTGAGGGCTTCCCTGGTGTCTCAAATAGTAAAGGATCTGCCTGCAAGGCAGGAGACCTAGGTTCAATCCTTGGGTTGGGAAGATCCCCTGGAGAAGGGAATGGTACCCACCCCAGAATTCTTGCCTGGAGAATTCCACAGAGATGTCTGGTGAGCTATAGTCCATGGGGTTACAAAGAGTCAAACTAAATTGAATGACTAACACACACCTATACACACACACACACACACACCCCCACACACCCACACCCACCCACACAAGCCCCCCCCCACACACCCACACACATACATGTGCTTCTGTAGTGATTACAATCTTTGCATTGGGGAAAATGTCATGAAATGATGACACTTAAAAACTCCTCATGGCAAATATTTACAAATCTCTGACCATGAACAACATTGCATTTATAAGAAGAAGGAGACACCTTATGTTTCCTGTATTCCCAGTATAAGAATAGTGCCTGGCATCCAGTAGATGCTCAGTGAAACAAACACTTGAATAGTTAAGTGAACTAAGAATCTGGAAATAAGGAGAAACTGGTATAAGTCAGTGGATAATCAACTAAATTTCACTGAGGAAATTATTCTCTATGTCTTCACAGAAATAACTTATGCTTAGCATTCAAAGAAACGCAGAGAAACATATCAACATTCACTGAATCAATGGTGATGCTTATTCTAAACAAGATTTATGTTTCTTGGAACAACAGACATTTACAGTTACTATATGATTTATCAGAAATGGTTGTGTCATCAGAACAAACTTCAATGAACTATATATACTATTTTAAGAAATCTGAACCATTAAAGTCTAAGCTAAAATTTTCTACTATAGCAATTATATGAGGTGTTTGCTCTAAAATGTTTCTAAAAACAGGTATTTGTGTGTGATTGTACTCATTTATTTTGGAGAGACAATTTAAACATATTTTATGTTTCAAAGTTGGTTTGGAGTAATGCAACTTTAATATATAATATTGTGACTATGGGAAATAAGGATTTAACTTGAAGGGGCTTGTTTTATGACTGAATGACTATTGTCCTAGAAATAATTAAATAATATGGTGGTTCCTTTGAGAGAGTATGTGGATTGTGTGTATCTATGGTGAATGGTGAGTTCCTACAAGCAATTCAGGAGAAATATGTAAATACTCATTTGTCTGAAGAATGCTGAGTCTATAGTCCAGCCCCTTAGTTTTTCTTATGGTCAGTATTTTCCTAGAAAATGTCACTATTTAAACAATATACAGGATAAAGAGATGGAAAGCAGCATAGTTAGGAGAGGAGTTCTGAGTTCAGGAGATCCTGGTTTGGAGTCATATCTCACCACTTACTATGAGTCTTGTTGCAACTTTCTTATTCATTCTTAATCTACTTTCATTAGCTTTAAAACACTGGCTATGATAATAAGATCATGTCATGGGATTATTATGGGATTTCATGTGGGTAAAGATCTTATGGTTATGATAATAGCACCTACCTCATAAAATTATTGAGAGGATTAAATGTAGAAAAAGTACTTAGTGTGCACATTCTCCAGGGGATCTTCCTGAACCAGGGATTGAACCTGGTTCACCCGCATTGAAGGAAGATTCTTTATGGTCTGAGCCATCAGGAAACCCACTTAGTGTACATAGCAATATCTAAATAAATATTATGCTATCTTATTATTATTATCACTAAGTAAACAGTTATATACTTCAAAAACATTTTAAAATCTCACATAAAGATGAATATAAATACTAATACAATTTTTAGACAAAGTATTTTCAAAACCAATTATACAATATTAATCAAATAATTTGTCTTAAATAACTCATAAGTAAGCCTACTGAAGAGCATTTCTTTCTTTTCTGAGATATTCTCTTTAGCCTAATTGATATTCTCTGTCATGTAGTACGAGCAGAAAAATGGCTCATAGCCAGTCACCATATTCCTCCAGGTCAATCTAGAGAGAATTCTATTGTGAATCTCACATGGCATCATTGGTATGAGTGGTTTATTTGGTCTGACTCTTTCTAAATAGATCCATACCAATAAATTATTCGAATTGTGGTGTCCTTCAACACTTGGCCAAGAATAACTTCCCAGATTGGGGAAAAGTCTATAGTGGTGACAATATCAAAAAATGTTATATTCTAGTCCTGTCCCCTAAGACATGTTCTTTTAGCTATACTGAATACAAGCTCATGACTTGGCAAGTGTTAAAGATTTATCTATTTATTAACATTTTACTCACAAGGATAAAACTCTTGAAATATTACAGCTCATTTTCAAGAATGTCCTTGGGATGGAAAGCAGATATATTCTTTGTCACATTATATTTTCAGACCATGTAGGTCACTGTCATAAAGCAGTCACTAGAAAAGTTAAATGAATCTGCATTATGCAATGGATTTTTTCCCCTATGTTTTGGATACATATATATTTATGTAATACCTGATTGTAAATTTTGATGGTGGGGCTAAGAACTTTATGGTGTGATTACCAAGGTCTTAAGAAAATAAACAATTTTTGGAATAAACAGACTTGAATTTTTTGTTGAAACGTGGCAAAATTTTCATGTCTAACGTTTTGAAGAAATTTTCCTTTTTTATTATGGTTAATAATTAAGTGACAAGTAGAGTTTCTTGTTATTCCATCCATCCTTTCTGTTTTGCACACATTTTGCATAGAAGAGACTTAGGATTGGGAGACGTCAATGTGTTGGATGGGGAGCATCTTCAGTTTTCCAACCTAATTGGCTTCAGAATATTTGCTAGCTGTACTCAGCTGCTTTTGTGAGGAATGTACCGGGCGCTAGTGTGTCTTATAGCATGGGGGTTAAGAGTGTAGAGATTGCAACTGACCAAAGCTGGGTTTATGTCCAAGTCCCACTACTCAATAACCTTGTTTTTTAGTCTTCATGCCTCTGAAAGGGGTGTGATAATAGTGAAACTGTTTTGGGGTTGTTGTGAGGAAAAAAAATAAATAATGTTAAGCACAAGCCCTAAACAAATCAGCATTTATAAAATGAAACTACCATAATTATTTACTTTTGTGATTATTAATTTTATTTTATATATGTATATATATATGTATACATACACACACACACACACACATATATATATTTCTGTGTATAGCCTATTGGTGCTATTTCTCTGGAAAATCCCAATATTCCCCTCAAATTATATCATTCCTTCAATAAATTGCTATGGTTTTCTAAGAACTTAATTTATCCACCTGTTTTCTTTTCTTTATTTTTCAGCCTGAGCCACTTCTTACCCAGAAGAGTAAATTATATAAGCATACTTCCGATGACTAACTTAATGCTTCCTTTGATTTGTTGTATCTCAGATTCATTGCAGCCTTAGGTGAAATTTTTCCCTAGTGTGTGGGGGATTCTTTCAATTGGTCAGTTCATACTAAACACACCATTATTGCACTAGGTGCCAGTTACTGCACTAGGAGCTGTGATCAAAACATGTGTGAGAAGCCTTCCCGGGTGGCTCAGTGGTAAAGAATCTGCCTACCAATGCAAGGGACACAGGTTCTATTCCTGATCTGGGAAGATCCCACATGCCATGCGGTAACTAAGCCCATGCATCACAACTATTGAGCCTGTGCTCTAGAGCCCTGGAGCCGCAACAACCAACCCCATGTGCCATAACTACTGAAGCCTGAGAGCCCAGCACCTGTGTTCCACAAGAGAAGCCACTGTGATGAGAAGCCCGTGCACCTCATCTAGAGTGTAGCCCCTGTTCACCACTTGAGAAAAGCCTGAACAGCAATGAAGACCCACACAACCAAAATAAATAAATACATAAATAAAATTATTTTTTTAAATGTGTGAGGTTAGGAGACCCTGCCTTCATAGGGTCTCCAGTTTAGTGGCAATGAAAGACCCGCAAACAGGCACCTGCCTTGCCATATGTACTCTAATGGGAGGAGTATATGTGGCTATGGGAGCCCATGTTTGGTATTGGAGAAATAATGTTTAAATATTAATATTCAATAATGTTTAAGTATTGAATTGAAGCTAACCAAGAAATATGTGAAGAGAGAATTATTCCACACAGAAGAATCTCTGATGAAGAGTAAGCATGATGTGTTCAAGAAACTGAAATGGAGTGTTTTTATTTTGGATAAGAAGGCAGATGCTGGGAAAGAGTGAAGGTAGGAGGAGAAGGGGACAGGACGACAGAGGATGAGATGATTGGATGGCATCACTGACTCAAAGGACATGAGTTTGAGCAAGCTCCAGGAGATAGTGAAGGACAGGGATGCCTGGTGGGCTATGTCCTTGGAGTCTCAAAGAGTCAGACACGACTGAGCTGCTGAACAACAAAAAGAAGGCAGAATAGATTTTCAAGAAATGAGGCTAGAAAAGTAAATTAAGGGAAGATCCATGAGTAGCTTTTTATAAAATTTTGAGTATTGTTTATTTCATCCCAAGGGAGAGAGAAAGCCACTGAAGAGTATCAAGAAAGATAAGGAATGATTATTACTTGTTCAGGAAGTGTAATTTGGAAGCAGAGGGAACCAAGGGAAGGAGGTCAAGACTAAAGACAAGAGAACTATGTAGAAGATTACTGCAGTAATGCAGGTAGAAAGGCATGGACATGTAGATCCAAGTAATGGCAGAAGGGAAGGGGAGAAGGAAATGGACCTGCCAGGTATTTACTGATGAAAATTCCACAAAAATCTGGATGGTATCTGTAGTAACAATAACAGTATTGTTCTTCTTCAAGGTTGTCAAAATTATGAGCAAAAACCATTCACAGTATTACTTTATTATCACTTTAATGACTGCAGAATGTACAGTGATATCCCCTATTCCATTCCTGATTTGGGAGATTTATGTCTTCTTTTTACTTTTGTCTTTGTTGTTAATGATTTTCTTGATTTCTTCGATTAAAAAAAAAAAAAAAGCTTTTTCCTCTGCAATGACTTTTTCTACTGTATTGTTATCTTCATTTTCTTTGATTTCTGCTATTGTCTTTTTTTGTTTTCTTATTTCTACTTGTTTTGGGTTTATTTTGCTCTTTATTTTTCTAGTTTCCTAAGGCAGAAACATAGGTTTCTGATTTAGGATCTTTAAAATTTTTTCATGTTTGTTTTGCTATAAATTTCTCTTTCAGTATTGCTTTAGCTATATATAATAAGTTGTATAATAAGTTGTACTTTTGTTTTATTTTATTCTAGATATTTTTAATTTCCTTTGCAACTTCCTCTTTGATCCATGTATTATTTAGAAGTGATTGCATTGTTTAATTTTCAAGTGTCTGTTTTATTTCTGTTATTGAATTTTAATTTTATTCTATTACGATCATATTCTGCATGCTTGCATTTCTTTTAAATTTGCTGAGGTTTGTTTTATGGCTTAGGATATGGTCTGTCTTGGTGAGTGTTTCATGAGTACATGAAAAAAGTGTATTTTATTATTATTAAATGAATTGTTCTATGTATGTGAATTAGATCCTATTGATTGATTACATGATTTGAATCTTCTTTTTTCTTACTGATTTTCTGTCTGGTAATTTTATCTATTCTTGAGATAGAGAGCTGTGTAAGTCCCTAACTATAACTGTGGGTTAATTTCTTCTTTCAGCAGTATCAGTTTTTGCTTCCTGTATTTTCAGACTCTTTGGTTTGATTCATTCTGGTAGATTGATATTTTGATATTTTTCATTATATTTTTATTTTTATATGCTTATATATATTTGTCCATATTTGTCCCCGGTAATTCTCTTTGCTCTTAAGTTTACTTTATCTGATATTAATACAGCCCGTGCTGCCTTTTGTTGATTGGTGTTTACCCACCCAACTCCAGCACTCTTGCCTGGAAAATCCCATGGATGGAGGAGCCTGGTAGGCTGCAGTCCATGGGGTCACTGAGGGTCAGACACGACTGAGCAACTTCCCTTTCACTTTTCACTTTCATGCATTGGAGAAGGAAATGGCAACCCACTCCAGTGTTCTTGCCTGGAGAATCCCAGGGACGGTGGAGCCTGGTGGGCTGCCGTCTATGGGGTCGCACAGAGTCAGACACGACTGAAGTGACTTAGCAGCAGCAGCATATATTTTTTGTCTTTTTACGTATGTTAAATTTGAAAAGTTTTTACAAGCAGCATAAAATTGAATGGTGTTTATTTATCCACTGTGATAATCTCTGTGTTTAGATTAGTGTCCTATTTACTTGTAAAATAATTATTGATATGTTGCTGTTTTAATATTTGTTTTCTATGTATCATGTTTGGTTCTCATTCATTTTCCCTCATATCTCCTTTCCTGCCTTCTTGTTGATTACTTGAACATTTTAAAGGATTCAATCTTGATTTATCTGTAGTTTTTTAAAGTGTATCTCTTTGTATAGCTTTTATTGGAGTTGCTCTAAGCATTACTATATACACATATACACAGGCATGACTTATCATAATATACTGGTATAAACTTTTAAGTACTTCTAGTGAAGGGTCCGGAGAAGGCAATGGCACCCCACTCCAGTACTCCTGTCTGGAAAATTCCATGGATGGAGGAGCCTGGTAGGCTGCAGTCCATGGGGTCGTGAAGAGTCGGACAGGACTGAGCGACTTCACTTTCACTTTCACTTTTCACTTTCATGCATTGGAGAAGGAAATGGCAACCCACTCCAGCATTCTTGCCTGGAGAATCCCAGGGGCGGGGGAGCCTGGTGGGCTGCTGTCTATGGAGTCGCACAGATTCGGACACTACTGAAGCGACTTAGCAGCAGCAGCAGCAGTGAAGGGTAGAGAAAGAAATGGCAACGCACTCCAGTACTCTTGCCTGGAAAATTCCATGGATGGAGGAGCCTGGTAGGCTACAGTCCATGGGATTGCAAAGAGTCGGACACGACTGAGCAACTTAACTGAGTGAAGGGTGGAAGTATTTTTTCCAATTAAGTGTCTTTATTTCCCAGTCTTAAATATCAATACCTTGAGTTTCAGATATTATAATTTGTAAAAGTTAGAAAATATGATTTATAAAACTCATGAGGAAAGGATTATGTATGTATGCATCTTTCTTCTCTTTGCATTGATCTTTCTTCCTTCTAGATGTTCCAAAATTCTTTATTTTGTTATCTTATTTTTCCTTGAAGAACTTTTGGCCAGTCTTTAAGGGGAGATTTGCTAGTGATAAATTCTTTAGTTTTCTTTTGTTTGAGAATGTCTTTATTTCATTTTTGTTCTTGCAGTATAATTTTGCCATATATAGAATTTGTGGTTTACAGCTTTTTCTTTCAGAACTAAAAAAATGTACTCCCTTGGCCTCCAAAATTTCAGATGAGAAATTTACCATCATCTGAATTGATATTCCTGTATAGTTAATATTGCATATCTTTCTCTTTGCTTTCAATATTTTTGTCTTTTTTTTTTTAAGTTTAAGGTATGCCTTGGCATGAATTTGTTTTGTTGGAGTTTGCTCAACTTCTTGGATCTGTAGGTTTGCATCTTTTGCCAGATCTGGGAAGTTTTTAGTCATTACTTTTCAAGCACTCTTTTAGACTCCCTCTGTTTTCTCCTTCTAGAACTCTGATGATATGAATATTGCATCTTTTGTATTGTCCCACAGGCCCTGAATCTCTGCTCAAATTTTTTAGTCTATTTTTTTCTTTGTTGTTCAGATTGGGAGAATTCTATGATCTGTCCTCAATTTACTATCTCTAATCTCTGCTCTACTACTGTACCCATCCAGTGAGGGTTTTTTTTTTTTAAACATTATGATGTTTTTCATTAAAAAAAAAAAAAATTATCTCTCATGTGCATGGTCTCTCTCTCTCTCTCTTTTGCTATGATATTTCATTTTTTATTTGGTTTAAAATAGTTTTTCATTGACTATTGAAGTATATTTAACCATGGCTGACTGAAAATCCTTATCAGATAATCTCAGCATCTTACTGATCTTAATATTTACATCAGATCATTCTTTCTCATTCAAGTTGTGATTGTCTTATTTCTTGGTGCAACACATGATTTCTTTATTGTATCCTGAAAAATTTACCTGTTATATTAGGAAATTCTGAGTTTTATTTAATTTTTTAATTTAAATTTATGTATTTTAATTGGAGGATAATTGCTTTACAATTATGTGTTCATTTCTGCCATATGTCAACATGAATCAACCATAGGTATATATATGTCCCCTCTCTCCTTAACCTCCCTCCCATCTCCCACCCCACCCCATCCCTCCAGGTTGTCACAAGCACCTGATTTGAGCTCCCTGTGTCATACAGTAAATTCCATCTGGCTATCTAATTGACATATGGCAATGTATATGATTCAATGCTACTCTCCCAATTTGTCCCAACCTCTCCTTCCGTGACTGTGTCCACAAGTCTGTTCTAGTCTGCCTCTCCACTACTACACTAAAAATAGGCTCATCAGTACCATCTTTCTAGATTCCATATATATGCATTCATATACAATATTTGTTTTCCTCTTTCTGACTTACTTCACTCTGTATAATAGGCTCTAGGTTCATCAACCTCATTAGAATGGACTCAAATGCATTCCTTTTTATGGCTGAGTAATACTCCATCATGTATATGTATCACAACTTCTTTATCCATTCCTCTCTTGATGGACATCTAGGTTGCTTCCATGTCCTAGCTATTGTAAATTGTGCTTCCATGAACATTGGGGTACATGTGTGTTTTTCCATTATGGTTTCCTCAAGGTATACGCCTAGCAATGGAATTGTTGGGTCATATGGTAGCTTTATTCCTAGGTTTTAAGGAGTCTTCATACTGTTCTCCAGAGTAGCCATATCAGTTTGCATTCCCACCAACAGTGCAAGAGAATTTCCTTTTCTCCACACCCTCTCCGGCATTTATTTTTGGTAGATTTTTTGATGGTAGCCATTCTGACTGTATAAGGTGATTTCTCAATGTAGTTTTTGGATTGCATTTCTCTACTAGTGAGTGATGTTGAGCATCTTTAAATGTGTTTATCAGCCATCTGTATATCTTCTTTGGAGAAATGTCTGTTTAGGTCTTCTGCCCACTTTTTGACTGGGTTGAGGAAACTCTAAGTTCTATTTAATTTTTATTTTTAAATAAGTAGTTGCCCCATTTAAGTTTTGGCCTACTCTTTTCAGCTATACTTCTAATGGCAGTTTAAATTTCAGAGCCTTTGTGGTGTTAATTTGGTCTGCTTGGTTTATTGGTGCTACTGGGGTTCCCAACTGTCTCTGCTGACACTGCTTGAGGGTGTAGAATGGTATTCTCATCCCCGTTGTTGGGTGCCTCAAAATAGACAAGGTTGGCAGGGGATCCCCTACTCATGCCTCCTACTTCCCAGTTTTTCTGGGAAAAGAAAGGGATTTATAGGCCTACAGTGTAACAGAGACTTCACAGGTCTGGCAACTTGTTGTAACTGGGTGAATCTTGCTCACCCTGCCCACTAGACCTAATGCCTCAGGATAGGGAGGGGTTTCCTGGGCAGCTGATTACTGTGGTTGGGTCCTTTGTCTTATTCTTTTCTGATTGCTATAACAAAAAACCATAAACTTAATGACTTAAACAGCAAACATTTATTTCTCACAGTTCTGGAAACTGAAAGTTCTACAGTCAGTGCCAGCATGTCTGGTTTTTGGTGAGGGCCTTCTTCCTGGTTAATTGGTGGCAGTTTTCTTGCTGTCTCCTCACAGGGTAGAGAGAGAGAAAGAGAGAGCTCTGGTCCTTTTATCTCCTTGTCAGGACACCAATCCCATCATGGAGGCTCCACCTTCATGGCCTTATTTAACCTAATTACCTCCCAAATGTTCTACCTCTAAATATCACCACACTGGGGATAAGGGATCCACCAAAGAATTTTGAAGGGGCACAAACATTCAGTTCATAGAAGTCCTTTCTGCCTCTTGCCCACCTGACCTCATTTCTCCTGTAGGGGAGAGGCAGTGAAAATCTGGTAAAAGAGACATTCTGGGAAAACTCCTTGTTATGGCTTGGTCCCTTTTGTTGATTCTACTGGTTTCTCTTGACCACCCAGTATTGCTGGGAATAAAAGCAGTATCTCAGGATTAAAGATGCTTCCCAAGCCAGGCTTCTTATTGTAACAGAGTCCCTCCTGCTGTTTCTGCCCACTGTCCCCAGTATGCTTAGACGAAGACGAGAGTCTTAGCCTGGCGGAGGATAGTGCTTCCCCTGGATGCTTTCTGTTGACCCCCTTTCTGTGATGTTAGTCTTGTCTAGTATTCGCAGAGGACTTGTATTTGATCTCAGAAGAAAAAATGAGCCTAGCTGTACTGCCTTCCATTGCTAGGTTGGGGTTGGCAAATGCTGAGTGTAAAGGTCCTTCTGTTTGGTGGAAATAGCATAAGAAACCCTGCTGCTGTGTTTTTCCTCCAATCCTAGGGTCCAAAACCAGTTTGCATTTTCATTATCTTTCAGAATTCTCCTTTTGTTGTCAGGTAAATTATTTCTGGCTTTACAGCTATGTTTAGCAGGAAAGAGGTAGGAGAAGTAGATCTGTGCATTCTTGTGGACAGAAGTCCCATTAGATTTACTTTTCATGATTTGATTTTAATAGCTATGCAAGAAGTACACTTAATGCCTAACATCCATCCGTTAAATATTTGAATTTTTCATTTACGTTTTCTCTAATACCAAATTTTAAAGCATGGTTGCAGTTCTATGACACTACATTAATCCTCTACTAGCAACTCTCTAAGATTTATTTCAGGTTTGAAAGTCCCCTGATGATGATCTGATCTTTGCTTCTGTAGCTCGAGTGAAGTTTTCTGATAGTTCAACAAACCAAGGCTTTACACCACTTATTGTTCACTGGGGCCTTCTATTTGAATGAGATTGGTCAGTTTTGGATATAATGAAGAGTTAAGAAAAGGTAAAGAGAATATAAACTAGATTATTACTTATATTTAAAAACATATTTTTGTGGAGATATATGATATTTGCTAAAATAATGACAGAAAACCTGAAGATGTTGAAAATATTGTGAATGTATCTTTTAGTAATTACATATGTGTGTATGTGTGTTAGTTGCTTAGTCATGTCTGACTCTTTGCAACCCCATAGACCACAGCCCCACTGGGTCCCTCTGTCCATGGGATTCTCCAGGCAAGAACACAGGAGTGGGTTGCCATTTCCTAATTACATATAGATTGGGAATAAAGTATAGATTTTAATTGGAGAGATATACCTCTAATAAGTAATTTTCCAACAAAGTTCTAAGCTCTATGAGGGCAAAAAGAATTGTTTATCAAACTTTTAATGTTATTTATGAGAAACATAATAGTTTGGGGTTACCTGTCCAATGTAGCCAAGTTGTATATTTATGGGCTGTTAACCAAACTTTAAATTAGAAACCATTGAACATATACACATTGAACATGTGTCCATTTTATAATATTTGTTGCATAATTTTACTCAGTAAAATATTAAGATTTTTATAAATGTAATAGCTCTAGTTTTATGACACTCCTGGGCATATATGTGATTTATTTGTTGCTAGGACATTGATTAGGAAGGCAACATTTAGTTATAACTTTTCTATGAGAAGTCAGTTTCATTTATATGGCATGGTTTCCACTAGCAAATTGTGGAGAAAAGTGGTAACTACTACTGCTAATAAATTTTCCTTCACACAAACAGATTCACTGAATAACTGAAACATGAATTGCTCAGATCAAACTTTAATCAAATTATATGACTCTGGATCAATCACCTAATATATTATCCACCAATTTTAAATTGCTATCATTAGCATTTTCCCTTTGATTTATCAGTAGTAGGTATTTGATCCAAAATCTCTTCATCTTTGATTCTGATATATTTAACTCTGTCAAGAAGATTTTCTCTTTTTATCTTTACCATATCTAAAGCTAAAAGGGTTTTAGTCTGAACATTTATTCTAAAGAAAAAAAAACAAAACATTTCTCCAAGGCTCAGGATTAGTCTACTGGCAGCTATGGAAGCGGTGGAGGAGCCATTCACTCTTTCACTCTAGTGTGCAGAACAAATTGGTACTTTCCAAAATAATATCAAATAAGCCCACATAAAGAAGTGAGTATCTATATTAATCTCCAGGGACAAGTTCTAATATCTCTTCAAAAGAACTGCCACACAAGGAAAATGCCTTCTCAGCATGTGTAGTTACACTATTTTTATATTTTGCTCCTATGGTTTGCTTTTGCTAGATGTCACCTATTCTTCTTCTTCTACTATCACTGCTAAAACTACTGTTGCTGCTGGCGCCACCGACAGGCACTCAGATACACTCACCTGAACCATATAGGCATCTAAACATATAGGCCTGTGCCACATACATTTTTAAGCTATAAATTTTGGCATTTAACTTTGACATCTTCCTAGGTAGGAGTACGAAAGACCTGTTCTTTTTCTAGTTCTTTTATAAGTACTATGTGCCCTTAGGCAACTCATTTCACTATTGTATGAGAGTTTCCACATTTGAAAAAATGTTGGACTCGGTCATAGGTTACCAGAGTAAGGCCCTTGGACCCGGTGTGGTAAATGAGGTTTTATTGAATCACATCCATTCTCATTCATTTATATGTGGTCTACAACTAATTCACAGTTAATTTGAGTAGCTATGACAGAGCTTATATAACCTGTATGCCTATGTATTTACTCTCTGCACCTTTAAGAAAATGTTTGTCAATCCTGGACTTGATGACCTATTAAGTCTTTTCCAGGTATATGTATTTATCACTCATCAGGATTTTGATAGGAAAAAATTTTAGTTTGTCTAACAAGGATGATAAAAATGTTTAATTACTTTGTTTTCTTCTAGAATTCTTCATGAATCAAAATGACAAAAGTTAACTTGGTTCATTAAATAGTGGAATTGTCTCAAGTGATAGTCTGTTGAATAAAACAGAGTGCTAAACCCAGTAGTAGTCATACTTTTATTAATTTGTTCAGTTTTTCCAATGCTTCAATCTTTGTCATCTTAATTATAAGAGATGCAGCCTAATAAGAAAATCAGTCTACATTTGTTATTGTTGTTGATCAGTTGCCAGGCCATGCCCAACTTTTTATGGCCCCATGGCATGCCAGACTTCCCTGTCTTTCACTGTCTTCCAGAGTTTGCTCAAACTCATATCCATTCGTTGGGGTGGGGGGTAGGGGTGAAGGAGTTTATAATTTCCTTGGTTCTGTCTTGCTCCAGCAAAAATTTGAAGCGATGGATGGACCACTGTTACAGCTCCATGTTACAACTCTGTTTCATTTGGCAAGTGAAGTGAAAGTCGCTCAGTTGTGTCCGACTCTTTGTGACCCCACAGACTATACAGTCCATGGAATTCTCCAGGCCAGAATACTGGAGTGGGTAGCCTTTGGCTTCTCCAGGGGATTTTCTGAACCCAGGGATCGAACCCAGGTCTCCCACATTGCAGGCGGATTCTTTACCAGCTGAGCTACAATACATCCTCGAGTGTGAGGGCAGGCCTACCCAAAAGACACGAAGAGAAGAGAAGCCTCTGGCTCAATTTTGGCTCCTCTTTTTAATATGTTTTTTTCTTCTCCCCCTGAGCCTACCCTATGTAAATTGGGCTAGACAGGAGGGCTGTTTGTTTTACCTGAGGTTCTCACTCCAGTCCTCAGACCTTCCTTTGTTCTATTTTCTTGGGCTTTTCCCTTCTTTGTCTTTTAGCCACCACCATTCTGGACTCCTTTTTCCTATTCTAACTACCTAACACGTTGATCTTGAGTTTGAGTAAACTCTGGGAGTTGGTGATGGACAGGGAGGCCTGGTGTGTGCTGCAGTCCATGGGGTCTCAAAGAGTCAGACACAAATGAGCAACTGAATTGAACTGAACATGTTGATGTCATCCAACCATCTCATCCTCTGTCACTCCCTTCTCCTGCTCCCCTCAGTCTTTCCCAGTATCAGGGTCTTTTCCAGTGAGTCAGTTCTTTGTATCAGGTGGCCATAAGTATTGGAGCTTCAGCTTCAGCACCCCAATGAATTTTCAGGGATGATTACTTTTCAGGGATGATTACAAGATTGGATTGGATTTCCTTGCAGTCAAAGGGCATCTCCTTGCAGCCCAAAAGTCTTCTCCAGCACTATTCAAAAGCATCAATTCTTTAGCACTCAGCCTTCTTTATAGTCTCACACCCATACATGACTACCAGAAAAACCATAGCTTTGACTAGATGGACCTTTGTCAGCAAAATGATGTTTTTAATATTGCTGTATAGGTTTGTGATAGCTTTCCTTCCAAAGAGCAAGGCTTTTAATTTCATGGCTGTAGTCATCGTCCACAGTGACTTTGGAGCCCAAGAAAATAAAAATCTATCACTGTTTCCACTTTTCCTCCAACTATTTGCCATGAAGTGATGGGACCAGATGCCGTAATTTTTTGTATTTTGAGTTTTAAGCCAGCTTTTTCACTCTCCTCTTTCACCTTCACCAAGAGGCTCTTTAGTTCCTCTTCACTTTCTGACATTAGTGTTGTATCTTCTGCATATCTGAGCTTGTTGATATTTCTCCCTGCAATCTTGATTTCGGCTTGTGATTCATCCAGCCTGGCACTTCGCATGATGTACTCTACCTATAAGTTTAAGTAAGCAGGGTGACAATATACAGCCTTGACATACTCCTTTGCCAATTTTGAAGCAGTCTGTTGTTCCATGTCCAGTTCTAACTGTTGCTTCTTGAATTGCGTACAAGTTTCTCAGGAAACAGATAAGGTGGTCTGGTATTATTCCCATCTCTTAGTATTTTTCACAGTTTATTGTGATCCACACTGTCAAAGACTTTCACATAGTCAATGAAGCATAAGTAGATGTTTTTTGTAATTCCCTTGCTTTTTCTATGATCCAGCAGATGTTGACAATTTGATCTCTGGTTCCTCTGCCTTTTCTAAATCCAGCTTGTACATTGAAAGTTCTTGGTTCATGTAGTGTTGAAGCCTAGCTTGGAGGATTTTGAGCATTACCTTAATAGCACATAAAATGAGCCAACTGTATGGTACTTTGAACATTATTTGCAAATGCCTTTAGCTGTGATTGGAATGAAAACTGGCTTTTTCCAGTCCTGTGTCCACTGCTGAGTTTTCCAAATTTGCTGGCATATTGAGTGCAGCACTTTCACAGCATCATCTTTTAGGATTTGAAATAGCTCAGCTGAAATTCCATCGTCACTAGTTTTGTTTGTATTGATGCTTCCTAAGGCCCACTTGACTTCACCCTCCAGGATATCTGGATATTTGTTAGGAGACTTTTATTCATAAGGTCCATTTGATCAATCTTAGGAAGTTTAAAATAGTCACATCCTTAACCTAAAAATCAAATAGGAGGAAAAACAAAATGAAACTAAAAATAACTAGAATTCATAAACTCACAGAAAACAAAATATGGCTACATACAGAGATGTGTGTGCATGCATGCGCATGTGTATACATTCACTGGAAGAGGGTATTAGCGGTAAAGGCTTGAGTTTTATTATATGTCAGGGAGGATTGATATTTATATTGGATTATGTTTCAGTAATATGTTGTATGTGCTTCTTTGGTGGCTCAGACAGTAAAGAATCTGCCTTCAATGCAGGAGACCTGAATTCAATCCTTGGGTAGGGAAGATCCCCTGGAGAATGGAATGGCTCCTTACTCCAAGATTCTTGCCTGGAGAACTCCATGGACAGGGTAGCCTGGTGGGAGTCAGACACGACTGAGCAGCTAATGCTTTCACTTTCAATGTGTTTTATTTTCTGTGACTTTCAAAACAGTAAAATGACAATATGTCAATTAAGTGGCCATTGGGAAGTGATGAGCTGTCAATTTTCCAATTAGTGAAAGACCTTAAAATTTGTGATCAGGAACTTAATCTTCACAAAGAGGCAAATTGGGAATTACTCTAGCATTGTGTGGAAGATAATGAAAGCACCAATTTATTGTAACACTTTTGAAAAATGAAAGTGCATTAAGGAGCACAACATAACTCACACAAGAGAAACATCAGAGTTGTGCAAACTAACAATTGGATCTTTCTTCTCTTAATTCTCATAATTATCAGCTGAGTTATAAGTATCAGCTTAAGTTTATTTACATTTAGGTTATGTAGGAAATTTTGATAGATTTTTTTGGCAAAAAATGCCCATAACTATTACCCTCCTGATATCTACATTCTGTACAATGTAATCTTGGATATCCTTCCATTAGAATGTGGAGCCTGTTCTCCCACAGTTTGAATCTGGGCTAGCCTTATGATCTGAATTCAATAGAATTCACCATGTGCCCAGTTTGAACAAATCTCAAGAGGTTTTTCACTCTCTGAAGTGGGTCTCAGTGACCCTCACCTGAGCCCTTTCCTCATTTAAAAAAAAAAAAAAAAAGGTCTGACCTGTGTATTCAGCAGAGCACAGTGGAAGAGAACATGTCTGACCTAGACTACATCAGAGAGCAGAGTGTTCTAGCTCCTGCCTTGGACAGTTGGGAGTACTGGAGTGGGTAAGCCAGCCATTATTAGGACAGCCTTATTAGGACACTCAGGCAGGCTCATGACAAGTTCACTGTTGAAAGAAACCAACTTGCCATCATCAGCTTGACAACCATGAGGCTGAATTACCTTGAAAAAAGATTCTTCAGACCCAGTCAGCCTAAAGACAACTGCAGCTACAGGTCATGTCTAAATACAACCTCATGAGAAACCCCAAAACTGCTGCCCACTGCACTGCTCTTAAAATCCTGCCCTACAGAAACTTGATTATGTCTCTTTTAAAACTATTAATTTCTATACATTTGTAATACACACGTCTTTAACTAATGCTCTGTAACTAAGTAGAGTACAGAGGACTTTGGCTGACTTAGGAACTATAGCCCATCTGCTATGGCAGAGGCGGAATATGTGTATAAATCTCTTTATTTATAGCATTGTTTCTGTACCATGAGTAAATTCTGACTCTATGTTTCTACTTCTTGTCCCTCCTTTCCCTCCCTTTTCTATTCAGTTTTATTAGATTATATTACTTTTATTTGTATTGCTTTATCATTTCTATACCTTAAGTATAATTATTATGTGTTATTTACTCAGTTCAGTTCAGTTCAGCTGCTCAGTTATGTCCGACTCTTTGTGATCACATGAATCGCAGCAGGCCAGGCCTCCCTGTCCATTACCAACTCCCGGAGTTTACTCAAACTCATGTCCATTGAGTCGGTGATGCCATCCAGCCATCTCATCCTCTGTCGCCCCTTCTCCTCCTGCCCCCAATCCCTCCCAGCATCAGAGTCTTTTCCAATGAGTCAACTCTTCGCATGAGGTGGCCAAAGTATTGGAGTTTCAGTTTTAGCATCAGTGCTTCCAATGAACACCCAGGACTGATCTCCTTTAGAATGGACTGGTTGGATCTCCTTGCAGTCCAAGGGACTCTCAAGAGTCTTCTCCAACACCACAGTTCAAAAGCATCAATTCTTCAGCACTCAGCTTTCTTCACAGTCCAACTCTCACATCCATACATGACCACTGGAAAAACCATAGCCTTGACTAGACGGACCTTTGTGGGCAAAGTAATGTCCCTGTTTTTCAATATGCTATCTAGGTTAGTCATAACTTTCCTTCCAAGGAGTAAGCGTCTTCTAATTTCATGGCTGCAATCACCATCTGCAGTGATTTTGAGGCCCCCCAAAATAAAGTCTGACACTGTTTCCACTGTTTCCCCATCTATTTCCCATGAAGTGATGGGACCAGATGCCATGATCTTAGTTTTCTGAATGTTGAGCTTTAAGCCAACTTTTTCACTCTCCACTTCGCTTTCATCAAGAGGCTTTTGAGTTCC
>NW_011494835.1:10734122-10746251 GCF_000754665.1 Bison bison bison | reverse complement strand
CCATAAGGGTCGTGTCATCTGCATATCTGAGGTTATTGATATTTCTCCCTACAATCTTGATTCCAGCTTGTGCTTCTTCCAGCCCAGCATTTCTCATGATGTACTCTGCATATAAGTTAAATAAGCAGGGTGACAATATACAGTCTTGACATACTCCTTTTCCTATTTGGTTATTCACTCAGTCATATCCAATTCTTTGTGACCCCATGGGCTCTAGCCTGCCAGGCTTCTCTGAACTTGGATTTCTCCAGGCAAGAATACTGGAGTGGGTTACCATTCTCTTCTCCAGGGGATCTTTCTGACCCAAGGATCGAATGTGGGTCTCCTGCATTGGCAGGCAGATCCTTTACAGTCTGAGTCACCAGGGAAGCCAACTTTAAGTAGTGAAGCTATATCAAATCTTGTTTTAGTCACATAAATGTCTGTTTTATTTATCCCATTCTAAATAACATCCGAAGAATTTTTTTAAGTCATTTGCAGTAACTCCTTTTTAGGGGAAAAAAAAAAATTACTGCATTGAAATAGCTAGATCTTTTGTGCCTTTCTCCAAGTTTTTTGTTGATATTCTTAATTGCTCTTATTAGCATCTGTAAGACCCTTTTTATTATTTGATTTATCATATTTAAATGAATATCTTTGTTTATAAAAAGAGGAGTTTGGCATATCTACATTACTGTGAAAATTCTTGTCACTTTTGAATTCTCAAACTGCTAGTTACAGGAATATTAGACCGTCAATGTTTTTAATTATAATATTAACCATACTAGTAATTGCATTTCTTTTAGTCCTAGAAATTTACAGTCTTTTGCTACTTTTACCATTAATCTCTTAGTTGACTGACAATTATTCCTTAATAGTTTATTCATGAAGACTCATAGGAACTGAGTTGTTAAATGCTCAGTATTTTTTTTATCTTGTCTTTATACTTGAATGGCTGGGGATAAAAATCATTGAGTCACATTTTCTTTAAGGATTTTAAAGGCATTGCTCCAACGCTTGTTCTGGTATTCATTGCTACATTAGGGAAATCTGAAATTAGCCTAATTTGTTTCATATCAAAAGAGAATTTATTATTTTTGATAGCTGTTGATGGGCTCTTATTTTCATCCTTTTAAAAGAAATCTAACATTTATAGGTTGCTGAGTGTTAACATGTAACAGCCATAGGTATAGGTATAAATCCTACTCCCATTTATAAATGAAAAAATCTGTTCCCAGCACTACACAGGAAGTGACTCTGCAATCTCATTTGGAAACTGAGAAGCAACCGTGTGAAGAATAATCTCTCAATACATGGGTGAAATAACAGGAGGGTACATGGCAGATCAAATCAGTTCAGTTCAGTTGCTCAGTCGTGTCCGATTCTTTGCAACCCCATGAACTGCAGCACGCCAGGCCTCCCTGTCCATCACCAACTCCCAGAGTCTACCCAAACCTATGTCCATTGAGTCGGTGATGTCATCCAACCATCTCATCCTCTGTCGTCCCCTTCTCCTCCTGCCTTCAATCTTTCCCAGCATCAGGGTCTTTTCAAATGAGTCAACTCTTCACATCAGGTGGCCAAAGTATTGGAGTTTCAGCTTCAACATCAGCCCCTCCAATGACCTGAAAAACTGAACTGAGAGTCTCTTGTAGAATATGAATTAAATGGACAAAGTGATGAAAAACATGAAGAATACAGCAAAGAATCCCAAATTTTGTTAAAAGTTTTCAAAAGTTTTCTAATCAGACAAAATATGGAGAACGGAAGTGGTAAAATAAAGAATGATAGAAAAAAACTGTGAGCCAGTAGAATAAACAAAACAAAGTGTCTTCAGATTGAGAGCCATGCAAGAACCCTGAAAGACAGACTTATATTAGCCTTATAAACTGTTATAGCTAAAAGGAAAAGAAAGTCCTAAAAGAATCCAAAATAAAAATGAAAAAAAACAAACAAAAAATATAGATTTACAAGCAGAAGATTCAAAGCTTTACAGGGGCTCTCCCCAAAAGATTTTGAAAAAACTAGCCTCCTACATTTATCCTTATTTTTACTGTGCATATGTGCTAAAACACTTCAGTTGTGTCTAACTCTTTGGAATCCCATGGACTGTAGCCCTCCAGACTCCTCTGTTCGCAGGAATTCTCAAGGCAAGAATACTGGAGTGGGTTGCCATGCCCTCTTCCAGGGGATCTTCCTGACCCAGGGATCAAACTGCATCTCATAAGACTCCTGTATCAGCAGGCAGGTTCTTTACCAATAACACCACCTGGGAAGCCCATTTTTACTGTGAATAGTTATTAATTTAGAGGTAAAAAATGAGTAAGCAAAACTTTTAAACTTATAAGACTCAAATGCTCATTATTCCTTTCCTTATTTTATGTTTTCATAGAACTTATTACCTTCTTACATACTATAAAATGCTTATTATATGCCTCTCTTCATGGGAATATAAGCTTCACAAAGGTAGATGTTTCTTCTTATTGAGTTTCCCCAATACTTAGAATAATGACCAAAACAAAGTAGGTGACCAATATTATTTGCAGAATAAATTTTTATAGTATCAAAATATCAGAAACAATTGCACTCATCTCACATGCTAGCAAAGTAATGCTCAAAATTCTCCAAGCCAGGTTTCAACAGTATGAGAACTGTGAACTCCCAGATACATAAGCTGGATTTAGAAAAGGCAGAGGACCCAGAGATGAAATTGCCAACATCCGCTGGATCATAGAAAAAGCAAGACAGTTGCAGAAAAACATCTGCTTTATTGACTATGCCAAAGCCTTTTTGTGGATCACAACAAACTGTGGAAAATTCTTAAAGAAATGGGAATACCAGACCACCTTCCCTGCCTCCTGAGAAATCTCTGTGCAGGTCAAGAAGAAACAGAAACGGCCATGGAAAAATGGACTGGTTCCAAATTGGGAAAGGAGTACGTCAAGGCTGTATATTGTCATCCTGCTTATTTAACTTCTATGCAGAGTATATCATGTGAAATACTGGGCTGGATGAAGCACAAGCTGGAATCAAGATTGCCAGGAGAAATATCAATAACCTCAGATATGCAGATGATACTACCCTTATGGCAGGAAGCGAAGAGGAACTGAAGAGCCTCCTGATGAAAGTGAAAGAGGAGAGTGAAAAAGCTGGCTTAAAATCAACATTCAAAAAACTAAGATCATGGCATCTGGTCCCATCACTTCATGGGAAATAGATGGGGAAACAATGGAAACAGTGAAAGGCTTTATTTTCTTGGGTTCCAAAATCACTCTAGATGTTGACTGCAGCCATAAAATTAAGAGACACTTGCTCCCTGGGAGAAAAGCTATGACAAACCTAGACAGCATATTAAAAAGCAGAGATATTACTTTCCTGACAAAGGTCCATCTAGTCAAAGCTATGGTTTTGCCAAGTAATCATGTATGGATGTGAGAGTTGGACCATAAAGAAAGCTGAACACCGAAGAATTGATGCTTTTGAACTGTGGTGTTGAAGGAGACTCTTTAGAGTCCCTTGGACTGCAAGGAGATCAAACCAGTCCATCCTAAAGGAAATCAGTCCTGAATACTCATTGGAAGGACTGATGCTGAAGCTGAAACTCCAATACTTTGGCCACCTGATGCGAAAAACTGACTGATTGGAAAAGACCCTAATTCTGGGAAAGATTGAAGGCAGGAGGAGAAGGGAATGGCAGAGGATAAGATGGTTGGATGGCATCACTGACTTGATGGATATGAGTTTGAACAAGCTCTAGGAGTTGGTGATGGATAGGGAAGTCTGGTGTACTGCAGTCCATGGGGTCACAAAGAGTCAGACATGATTGAGCGACTGAACTGAGCTGACCTAAATGCTCATTAACATGAGAATGGTTAAATAATGTATAGTAAAATCAGATATTGTATCAGTTAAATAGAGTGACATGGTCATTGTACTATTTAATATAAAGTCACAAAGCTCATCTGTAAGCATGTAGAGATTGAAAGATGTTTGTTCCTTGGAAGGAAAGCTATGACAAACTTAGACAGCATATTATATAGTAGAGACATCACTGCTGATAAAGGCCCATATAGTCATGCTTTTCCAGTAGTTACATACAGATGTGAGAGTTAGACTGTAAAGAAGGCTGAGCATCAAAGAATTGACGCTTTTGAACTGTAGTGCTGGAAAAGACTCTGGAGAGTCGCTTGGACAGCAAGGAGAGCCAACCAGTCAATCCTAAAGGAAATCAACCCTGACTACTCATCAGAAAGACTGATGCTGAAGCTCCCATACTCTTGCCACCTGAGGCAAAGTGACAACTCATTGGAAAAGCTCCTGATGATGGGAAAGATTGTAGGCAAAAGGAGAAGCAGGCAACAGAGGATGAGATGGTTAGATAGCATTGCTGACTCAATGGACATGAATATGAGCAAACACCAGGAGACAATGAAAGACAGAGGAAACAGGTGTACTGCAGTCCATGGTGTCACAAAGAGTCAGACATGAGTTAGTGACTGAACAACAACAACAAAGCATGTCTAAGAAAATAACTGATAGAGTATTTTCTGAAATACTAACTTTAATTGTCAAGTGGGACTGACAAGTGGGTGACCAATGAATAGTCCAAAAGTGTTTCATAAAACTTAGTTTGTGCCAGAGTTCCCTGGTGGCCTAGTGGCTAGGATTCAATGCTTTTACCGGGTTCCTCTCTAGGTCAGGGAAACCTTTTTAAGCTTCATTTAGAGGCACAATGTTAAAGAATCTGCTTGCAGTTCAGGAGACACAGGTTCAGTCCCTGGGTTGGGAAGATCTCCTGGAGAAGGAAATGGCAACCCACTCCAGTATTCTTGCCTGGGAAATGCTATGGACAGAAGAATATGGTGGGTTACAGTCCCTGGGGTTACAAAATAGTTGGACATGATTTAGTGACTAAACAACAACATATTCTAGGACTGAGGTATAACAGTGAACAATTTCTTACTATGAGGTTAATTACATTTTCATGGGTGCGGGATAATAACACAAGCAAAACTAAGATAATTTCAGGAACTGAGAAGTGCTACAAAGAAGATAAGATACTTTGTGTGCTTTAAAGATGTTGGTTGTCTTGTATTGGTTGGTCAGGAGCAGAGACTCTGAAACGGAAATACTTAAGTTCAAACCTGGATATGAGGAACAGGCTGACATAAGCATCATGAAGATTTAGAAATTATGCAGTGGAAAAAGAAACAGGGAGAAAAAAAAAAAAAAAGGCAATCACCAAATGCAAAAGACACGGGTTGGGAACAGACATGGTAATGATTGAAGGAGAAAGTGAAGACCAAAATATGTGGAGCATGGCAAAGATGGGGAAATGACCCAGGTGGAAGGAGGAGAGGGATGACAAGGTAAAACGAGCAGGCTGGGGCCCTCCTCAGCCATGTGGCCTAAACATTGGGATGGAATAGCAGAGCACTAATGGAATTTAAGAAAGAGACCTGATCTAATTTGTGCTTTACAAAGAAGTGGTAGCACAGAAAGAAAGGTTAGTGGAGAATCAAGAATGACGTCGAGAGATCAGTTAATAAACCAGGTGTCACCAAACACGGTGGTGAGCAGGTGGATTCCCCCCCTTGTCAATATATATTCTTCTGTGTGTGTGTGTGCATTTCTTTTTTCTTTCCCTCTCTTCCCACCCCCCTTCCTTCCTGTAATGGGCATGTAAATTTTGCTATACTGGCATACACAAATATCTCAAAAATTCACATCACTCTAGATAAGGTCCCAGAGACAGAGAAGAAACACTGATTGGCAACAGTTCTAATTGTTGCAGACAGTCCATTTGAAAATATTCAGAGACTTATTTCATACTATTTGTACTGATTTAGGTATATTTGGAGTTTCAAGTAAGAGATGGCTTCTTTTCCTTATATCACTTGTAACCCATCATATGTACTACACTGGAAAGGGCGACCGCATCTATTGTGTGTTCAATGGCTTGTAAAAAACAGCTCACCTAAGAGACATTCATCATATTTGGAGAAATACATGTTATGCTTTAAAGTGTTCTTAAATAACAGTTTTTTCCAGCTCAGAGGAGAACTGGAAATGTCCTGAGATGTTTAGAATATCTCTCAACTATAGAAATTTTGCAATTTGTATTTGACAGGAAATAGCTGTTCTATAGGCACAGATTTTGGAGTAAATATTTGAAAGTAAACTTTTAAGTCTCTCTTGCTAACATCAAGCAAGGAAGCAGTACATATTATTAAACTAAAAATTCACACTGTGGGTCTTATAATAATTTCTTATATTCCACAGGAGAGAATATTTGGCTGACCCATTCCCTGCAAATAATTAAAAGAAGGAAGGAGTATGATTTCACTTCTAATTGGATTTCTAAGGTAAACACTTTATTAGCATTTGGTGTGCATGTCATTTCAGGACATATACACTTGTCAGGTCATATCTGATGCACTCAGAAGCTGAAGAGTGCTGGTACAGTATCACAGTGCTGCTATTTATGAGGCCACCAATCTATAGTTTGGTTTGCTTTTGTTTGACTCTCACTAAGGTGTATTTCTTCTCTAGAGAAGAAAGGATCACAATGCAGATTAAATTATTCAATATTAGAAGTAAAAATACTTAATAGCAGAGAAGTATTAGCATAGAAGACAGTAAATGAAAATAAATCAATTTGAGAAACATCATTTGAAAAGTGCTGCTTATCAGAAGGTAAATAAACTGCTCTGTGGTCAACTGAGTCATCTAGAAGTGAATATGAAGTACTTGTGATAATTTTAACCCCAGATCAATACTTTGTAATTACAAGCAAGTGCTTGACCATTCTACAGTTTGTGCCTTGATTACGAAGGTGGCTATGATAACACTACTCTCTGTAGTAGAAAATGTTTATTGTTAACTCAGTACAAAAAGTAGGGTAATCATATGTCCTTGTTTGCATGGGATAGCTTCAGTTTATGTCTGTTATAATGGCATTCTGTTCAGTTTAGCATTTTTCACTTTCGAAAGTATCCCAGTATTGATGACAAATTACATGTTGCTACAGTTCTTAAGCCTTCTATTGATTTTTTTCAGGTCCTACTCTGTCCCCAAGCAACCCAGAGGACTTGGGGAAAGGTGATTGCACCTCCATCTCCAGGACTGGGTCTTGATTTGTCTAGCCCAGTGATTGATTTACGAACTTATGTTAGGCTTAGTCCAATCAGCATATACATTCGCCTGGAGACACTTTAAACCCAATTGTGGGTATGGAATCTGAGTTATATGGTTCAAAATAAAAGGAAAGATTTATTTCTTTCACCATTCTGAAAGGGAGGAAGATTTCTTTTTCCTTTGAAAGTAAACTCAGATGGATATTGTTTCAATAGTTAATGACAGTTTTCTTGCAGCCATGAGGGCAGGTAGCTTAAGATAAAGATGACCCAAGGCAAATTAAGAAAATCCCTTGAGCCCTGTTCATAGCATATCTGACAACACACCTTTATATATTTTACTCCTTCAGATAATAAATGGGTTTGTTATTTATGCCAGTTGAGGTAGTATTTTGGGGGACTAAATTACAGCTAAAATAAATACACTTTCTTATGGGGTTTCTGTAAGGATTATATAAGATTGAAATGCTTGGCACAGTGCTGAGAATAGTAAATAGCAACTTATTTATTTTTAATATGACTGGGAGAATGCTGCCCCAAGAGTATCTAAATACAAACACTCAGACATACAGAATTTTGTAGCTCAGATCTTTCACATTCATCTTAAAATCAAATATAGCTCACTATTTTTAGATACGTAAGAAATTCTCCTTAATTTTAAATCAGGCAATCAAATTGAGACAGAAACTAGTAAGCACTAGAATTTTCTTTCTCAGCATCTAACTTCTCTCTAAGACATCACACATCTCTTACTGGAGTGGAAAGAGCATGAAGATAAACGTTCGTCTGGAGTAACTAATCAAACTGGACATTTGTGTATGAATGTATTTGATAAGTGTGTGTGCATACATGGGAAAACTATGACAAACCTAGACAGCATATTAAAAAGCAGGGACATCACTTTGCCAGCAAAGGTTCATATCATCAAAGCCATGGTTTTTCCAGTAGTCATGTACAAATGTGTGAATTGTATCACAAAGAAGTCTTAGTGCCAAAGAATGATGCTTTCAAATTGTGGTGCTGGAGAAGACTCTTGAGAGTCCCTTGGACAGCAAGAAGATCAAACCAGTCAATTTTTAAAGAAATCAGTCCTGAATATTCATTGGAAGGATGGTTGCTGAAGCTGAAGCTCCAATACTTTGGCCACCTGATGCAAAGAACTGACTCATTGGAAAAGACCCTGATGCTGGGAAAGATTGAGGGCAGGAGGAGAAGGGGTTTGCAGAGGATTTGATGGTTAGATAGCATCACCGACTCAATGGACATGAATTTGAGCAAGCTCTGGGAGATACTGGAGGACAGAGGAGCCTGGCATGCTGTAGCCTAGTGGGTCACAAAGAGTCGGAAACAACTTAGAGACCGAACAACAACAACAACAATCCCACATCCAGTAATAACCCTCAACATATTATGGGGACAGAAATTGTTTTTCTCCGTTCTCAACCCAGGTGGCTTGGGGAGGGCTCCAGCCATCATCTCTAACATGGAGCATTTCTTCAATGCCGAAACGCTGGAATCAGGATGTAACTTTCACTTGGAATTAGGATGTAACTTTCTTCCCTGTCAGGTATGAACATGTGACTCAAGCCATGTCACTAAGAACCAATCACATTGGAATCAAAGACTTGCTGAAGTGATGATGAATTGACGAGCAGTGCACTCTCTCATGCTCCTTTTAAGTTTAAGAGCATGTATGGCTAGAGCTGCTACTACTGTGAGGAAGCTGGTGTTTCATAGCACTTATTTAGTTATCTCAATCAAGAGCTTCTGTAACTGTTTCTCCCTTCTCTACTTCACTACCAACACATTGTTCAGGGTTTCACAATTCCCCAAAGTAATTATTTCATGGAAAAAGTAAATTTTGAGATGAGATTCATATGTATTAGGCTTAGTGCTGAGATACGGTGAATAAAGCCTTTGCCCTTGAGGAACCCTAGTAAAAAGTTTGCAAAGCATGTTGCAAGGCAATTAAAATAGCATGGCCCCTGAATATCTGCATTGCAGATTTTTCAAATATTAGGCACTGTATCAAGGGTCCCCTTTTACAATGCATTCAAGAGAGTTGCTGCATAAGTTTTTTTTGGCTGTAGAAAAAGTTATGAATTTAGTAATCAGATTATGAAACTATTTTAAAAGCCAGTATTAAACTCATAGCTTTTCCTCTACTTTTTCATACTGTACAACTAGTTCGGAAATAAAATAGGAGTTTCAGTATTTCCTAAGTCTACAGATGAAAACCAGGCTGTCCAACTCCATGTAGCTGAAGAATGTGTCCCTAGCAGGAGGAAAGAGGCTTGCATGCATTTTCTCAATGAAACTATCAAGACCAATATCGAAGAAGAAGCTGGCAGGCTTTGAGCTTATGAAGACTTTATCAATTTATCCAAAGATGGAATTGCTAAATTAACATACATTTAGAGATTCTGATAAAAAGACATACACACACGTACACAAGTACACATACACACACAGACCAAAATAGCAAAACAGAACAAAACAAAAAAACCCTGAAAACCTCTTTGTCCCTTATCTTATTTCCCATTCATTAGGGAAGGAAAATCAGAGTTATTAGCAGAAGGGAGTCGGAATCAGTTCTATGCTATTATAACAGGCTGCCTAACAACTCTACAGGGAGAAGATAATAATATGTTAAGAGCTGGCCAAGAAGCTTTGCCAGCCAAGCTCAACCCTTTAGAAATGTTAATTTTCACAGAAAGAATAGCAGAGTTGTTTTATTTCTAAGAGGTCGGTGATGGGTAGTCTGTTTTGATTTTAAGTATTAAGGTAGGATGCCATGCGTCCCTGAACTCTCAATGGAAATGAGCTCTTGATTGGCCTGTCACTGCCTTGCCTACAGTAGGGAAAATTCTGAAAGATGAGAAAATGGCAGGAATTAATGCTGGAGATTTTGCTGGAGGGAAAGCAGAGAGAGAAAGAGAGGCTCTGATTATATGCATTCACAGATGACAGGTGAACCTCTAAAAGTTCAGAGGTTCAATTCAGATATACATCTCAACATTTTACTGCTCATCTGAAGCTTTGCCAAACACAAGGAAATATACTCTGTTTTAAAAACTGTTGACAACCTTGCAAGATGAGTGGGGCTCACCATAAGGCCTTTTGCTTGTTCTTGCATTTCTCCTCACTCCATCTCAAGAACAAAAAGTCATCAACATTGTGTACCGTAGCTGAAATTTTCTTTTACTTCATATTTTGCTGTTGCTGCTACCCTTGGGGCTTCTAAAAGAGAATGGAATTTTATTACATAAAGAACATTACTCTTTCAAAGCTTCTCAGTACCAATCAGTGGAATCATCAAGAAAGGGGAATTAAAAATTAAAATATCAATATCCTAATTTTGTCCTTCAATCTTGCAGAAGTTTTTATTGGCTTTTTAAAAAAATGTTTGGCAAATTAGTGAATAATTATCTCATCTCCATTTAATTAGCCCTTTGGTTCTTCTGCCTAATTATAGTTGAAGAATAAACTTTTTCTTATTGTTTGATAGTACAAAGTAATTTAAACATCATAGGCTAAATGATTCTTACCATGGCCAGGCATTCAGCTAAGGATTTTATAGTCACTATCTCATTTAATTGTCAAAGACTTTGGCAGATTAAAAAGCAATAAACAAAGCAAAACAGAATTCCCACACAAAATAAATTCCAACAGAAGCAGGTCTAACTCTGCCTGCTGCCAAAATAAATAATTATTTCTATATGCTTGCTATACAAATCGTGACCTTCAGATCTGCAGCATCACTTGGAAATTTGTTAGAAACACAGAATCTCAAGGTTCACCTGAAATATATTTCATGAGAGTCTATATTTTAGCAATTTTCCAGGTGATGCCTTGCACATCAAACCTGAGAAGAAATAGTCTATACAATATTTTCCTTTTTTCTTAGTAATGAAATTTTGTTGGCATGTCTCAGTTTTTAAGAGTACAAACCTATTCCTATTTAATTCAATGGTAATATATGCTATTTGTTAGGATTGGGAGAGCATATATGCCTGTTTAAAGATAAAAAATTAAAACATTCATGAATTTATAAAGAATAAAATACCTCATAATTTTATTCTTTGAAAATGATCTTTATTTATACTTTAAAACAATCCAAGGAAAGGAATAACTCTGCTTTTCTCCTAAACTAAAACAAAACATAATGAAATTATTTAATATAACCAGCCTAGGAGAAATTAGGGCTCCCCTGGTAGCTCAGATGGTAAAGAATCTGCCTTCAGTGCAGGAGACCCAGGTTCAGTCCCTGAGTTGGGAAGATCCCCTGGAGGAGGGAATGGCCGCCCACTCCAGTATTCTTGCCTGGGGAATTTCATGGACAAAGGAGCCAGTGGGGCTATGGTCCAAAGGGTAGCAAAGAGTTGGACGTGACTAAGCGACTATCACTTTCACTTTTTTTCCCAGGAGAAATTATAACCCCATTTATAAGAGTTAGGATATTGTTTAATTTGCTAAAAAATGTAATGTCTTAACTTTGCCTAAATGAGATTTCAATAAAGAAGATTTTGAAATCTCTAAGGGGGAACAGATAATTCTTACCCTTTGAATTTCTATTCTCAAATATTATATACTCATATGTTGCTCTTTTTTTCTTGTATACTATAATGAGATATGCTTATTATATTCCCCTAACATAAACTATCAGTTATAAATTGATACATTTCTAAAGTATAATTAGGGATAAGTACTAAAATCCTTATACTATGCACACATATTTACTGACAAATTTCATTTCTAAAATTTTATGCTGAGAAAATAGTTATGGTTTGTAAAAATTTTATGATAATGTTTGCTAAGCCATCTTTTATAATAATGTATGATTAAAAGAATGTAGATGAGATGTCTAAAAGTCAGGATCATCCCAGTGCACCAGGCCCAAGCATCCTGTATCCTGCATCGAACCTGGACTGGCAATTCATTTCTTATATGATATTATACATGTTTCAATGCCATTCTCCCAAATCATCCCCCCTCTCTCTCCCACAGAGTCCAA
>NW_011494835.1:10723206-10734022 GCF_000754665.1 Bison bison bison | reverse complement strand
AAACAGGGATGGTATGGGGAGGGAGGTGGGAAGAGGGTTCAGGATGGGGAGCACGTGTACAACCGTGGTGGATTCATATTGATGTATGGCAAAACCAATACAATATTGTAAAGTAATTAGCGGAGCCTGGTAGGCTACAATCCATGGAGTCACAAGAGTTGGACATGACTTAGTGACTAAACCACTGCCACCCTACAACGCATCGCATCTAGGTGTCCTTTAGCACATTGTTTAATCTCTTTTTCTTCCCTTGTAGAGAATTCCTAAAACAGTCAACTTTCTCCTATTCATCTTTGTAGCCCAGTGTACAGCATAGCCCATAGTGGGTGGAAGGAGATTAGTTAAGGAATATTTAAGGTTAGAAGAATAAGGCTAAAATTAGTCTAGTCACTACCACATTAATTAGAAGTCTAAATTAAATGTGAATATAATTTTTATATTTTAATTTTAAGATAATTTATATGTTGTAGTGATGTAGGATTAGGATCTACTAACTTGTTTACAGGGATGTTTGAAATGCTTTAAAAAAAAAAGGGTAAGCATGGAGCCAATATTATAATACATGATATCATTGAATCTTTAAATAAGTGAGATTAAAGTTCTGTTTAAAAAAGCATGAATTTCCCTCCTTGTCAAATAACAAGAGACTGGATTTCTAAAAGGGAATTGAATGCCTGGAACAGTTGAATTAATTTCTCCAGGATGCTCTCTTCACCTAAAACGGTGGTTAAGACTTCCTTTGATCTATTCCATAGGATATTTAAAATAAAGAACGTTATACATATGAAAAGCTTTGAGCTTTTTTTAGAAAGGTCTTCTAATTTTCAATTCTATGCTCTTTCCACATGTGTGACATTTGAGTTATCGTTTTAATTTGTATTTCCTTGAGGGCACTGGCCCATGGGTGGTCTTGACAGGAAATCTGTTTTCTGCATGGTTTCTCCTTGGTTTTGGTGAAGTTGCCGAGCTGGGTGCCATCCCCATACTGCTGGGCATCTGTCTCAGTGAAGGAGGACTTTTACTTCTCTTGGAGGTGGGGGCGGTGTGCCAGCTGTCTTTCAGTGAAGAATGACTTTCTCTGTTGAACCACTTCCCCAGATGCTGGCTTGCCCTCTGCCTCTCTCAGTGCCATAGTGGCGGCCATTGCTCGTGTCTAAGCATGGAGGCTACTCCCAATGGTTCTCATAGACTAATTTCCCTAGACAAGAGCTGTTCACCTCCTTGAGGACCCGTTCACCATCCTGCTCCTCCAGGTTGACTGAGTCCTTAATCCTTGCCTTCCTGCTACTGCCAGGAAGAGGAGTTGGGAACTGTGCAAGAGAACTTTGCTTCTGCAGTCTCAGTCTGCCTGTTTTCTGCTTATTTCAGCAGCTTGTTAACATTGCCTGAGTCCTGTCTAATCAAAAACCAAAGGAATTTCAAAAGGCTCTCATCCTGCAGGTCTTGTTGATATTGTTCTTGTTCTTTTTCTGTTGATTTCCACCCCTTGATCCTCCAAACTCAGTGTATTCCTGGAATCCAGAGTTATCCCCAGTACTTCTGCTGAGGACTGGCCATTCCTTCCCAGAAAGCACTGGATCACTCAGACTGGGTGTTGGTCTATGCTTGAATTGAAACTAGCAGATAACCCACAAAATTACTGGCACTTCAATGGCTCTTGGAACTTGTTTCCATATAGAATTGATTAGAAGTGCTGATGGCAGGCTATCAAGAGTTTGTCCTCAAGCCTCCATCTCTTCTCCATAAATAAATATTGGCATTAAAAAAATGGAAAACTCCTGCTTACATCTCATTTCTTTTCAGTGTGTTTGGAGAGATTGCCTTTGATAGCATCCCACTGTCATGCTGCATCACTAACTACTTTAGAAACTGTCCACTTGCTCCATATGTCCCTTAATAATCTAACTGAAACCTCACTGGTGTTTGCAACAATGATAACTCACCAGGAACTTCACATTCCCATAAACATGATCCACTTCTTTTCTGCAGTTTTTTTTTCCCTTTCTTACACTAGCTTGAACAAGTCCTACAAGACTCTGTCACATGTTCTTTATTTTACTCAATATAAGCAAGGCTATTTCAAATTCTTGTTACTTTAAAGAATATGTCAGAAAGAAATTTTTTTATTTTTAATTATAATCATGAATAAAAAGCAAGCTTAAAGATTATCATTGGAGGAATCTCTGCTTTCTTAACAAAAGGAGTTATGGTCACATATACAGAGACGGTACACATGGATGGAAGATATGTTTCCTTTTACATAGGAAAACTATTTTCTAACTTCTCTTGACCTTCTCCCCTGGCAGTGCTTTTAGAAAAATTAGTGAGATATGGTCTGGAAACCACGGTGTGCTCCTTAGAGAGGTACTGTGGAAATTTAAGAAAACAATATAAGGAGTCCCTATATTGAGTCAGGAAATTATTTGAAGGACTGGGAAACTTAACTTTAACTTATAGTGATTGAAGTATTTATTGAAATTTTGAAAGAAGTGAAGTCCAATTCTAAATGAGAATCATCACTGTTGTCAGTAGCCTTGGCAAGCATCATCAAACTATGTTTCTTGTGCTAGTTAAGTGTCTTATAAACCTAATCACAATCGTTTTCCCACAGGAGAAAATGTAAAATAGCTTGCCTTAGGCACAATTGAAGTATTTCCATGGAGAGTTTTATTTTATTTTACAATTCACAGAAGTGTTTTACCACAGTGCACAGTCCACAGCCCACTTAACTAGCTTTTCAGTCTCATAAACCTAAGGTTATGTTAGGTTAATTTTCCTCTTTGTGCACCTGATCTGCCAGTCTTTTTTTCCCCCTTAAAACTGACAGCAAGATGACTGATTACAGCCAGCTACAACACCCTTTTTTGAAGGAATGACCTTTTCTGAAATCAAGTTAGAAATTCAGAGGACATGAAGAAATCATTGTAAATTAATAAAAGAAAATAGTTCAACACCCACTGACCAGTTGAGCAGATCATCATCATGTTCATTTGCCCCTAGAAATCATTCACAATGGATATTCTTTCAATTATGGAGAAAATTAACTGCCTCTAAGAACCAAATTAAGAAGTCCAGTGCAATGAGCTGGGAAGGTCTTTATGAATGGTAAGGCCACCTGATGAGTGACACTTTCACATTTAATTATAATGTTGTATAATTTATAACTCTCCCTCTCTTCTTTCAAATTATGTCACATTGGTAGGGCTTCTAGCTGAGGGAATTATATACTGGGAGAAAGGTCTGCTTAAGACAAGCCATCACATCTCTGCGATATAGACAATGATGCTACACCAGGTGGCACTGGCTTTAACTTTGCTCTGAGAAGAAAACACATATTGTACAGCAACTCCAAGCCTGTGCCTTTGATTGCCTTCCCTACTTCAGGAGAGTCTATGGGTTTAGCAAATAAGGCAGAACAAACTAAGTGGAGAATGTTTCTTATTTTCTCCTCTACTTAATACTCACATTGGATGACAAGGTATCTTTCTTCATGGCCAAACACATCATCACCTGGACAGTTTGAATGTTGGTGGAGTTGGGGAACCAGAGATGATTCAGAAGAAATTAGAACTATTGGCTTTAAGAGGTATAATTTGCAGGACTAGACATATCTGTGGGATGCTTTTTAGTGTGCCTGATGGAACAAGTCTATATCTGTGATCTAGACTATTCTTATCATCATGAGAAATCTTAAGGAATCAAATGTAGAATATCTTCTACAAGAATTTAAATAGTCTGGCATGAATTTTGAGACATAAAATATGAAATAGTAGTACACTGGGAAAGAGATGTGTGCAGATACTTGTTAAAAGTGCCACAGCCTCTGCCTGCATTCCCCCATACTACATTATAGTTTATACCACCCTCAACTCTATCAGACAGTTTTTCATTCTTGAAATAGAAAAGTGTGTCACAATTCAGAAGTTATATAGCACAGTGGGAAAAAAAATTAAAAATTAAACATGCACTTCTGTTTTAAAATGCAGTAACTTTTAATGGCTTATAACTCAATAATTGCATGTTAATGCAATAGAAAAAAATGTGTTTTAAAACAAAGACCAGCATAATATCTAATGAAGAGACACTGAACACATTAAAAGTCAGGAGAAATATAAAATATCTAATAGCAACACAATTATTTATCATATAGGAAACACTAAAATGACAAGATACTGAAATTAAAAAAGAAAAAGAAATAATGTGTAAATTACCAAAAGAAGGAAAATCTTATTTTTATACAGGTTATACAATTGCAATGATTTTCCTTTACAAAAGAATCATCTTTCAAGAGGTCCAGTTCTCACACTATCCTGGGGGTTAAATTGCAACCACAATAAAGGGTCAAGTAGTGTGAGTGACAGAGTATGACAGAGTATGACAAGACACCGTCTTGGGATGGGAGGAGTTCACCCTACCTCACACATTCAGTGACGTCAGTGGACAGAGAGTTCTTCTCTGGAGGTCAGCAAGAAAGCTTTCCAGATACGAGATCACCATGTCAGTGTATATCCAGCTCCCTGGTGTTCATCACTAAACTTAATTTTCTCTAATCTGTGTCAGGCACCATGCACTCTCAGTCACCTCTCCTGCTATGCTCATCACTAAATCTTCTCTCTGCTGCCTGGAGCTTTTATACAATCTTTCCATTGTCTGGTGACCTATTGTTCTCTCCCCTGTGCTGTGCTCAGTGACTCAGTTGTGTCCCACTCTTTGTGACCCCATGGACTGTAGCTTCCCAGGCTCCTCTCTCCATGGGGATTCTTCAGGCAAGAGTACTGGAATGGGCTTCTATGCCTTCCCCCAGGGGATCTTCCCAACCCAGGGACTGAATACAGGTCTCCCGCATTACAGGCCGATTCTTTACTGACTGAGCCACCAGGGAATCCCTTTATCTCCCCACCCTTCCCTTATTTAGAATTTCTCATGATGTCATTCCCCTAGGGACTTTCTCCTTAATTCTCCAAGTTAGGTAAGGTGCTACAACTAAAAGTCTTCATAGCATTATGTAGCTCTCCTTCATAATAATAATTAGAATTTAATTCAGTTATAGTGTAATTAGCTGCCCAGTATCTGTCACCCTTCTTCCCAACTCTCCCCATCTTACTATATTCAAGATAAATATTGGTCACCATTAAAAACCCAGACCTTAACCATCATCTTTATTATCAGAGGCATATTTGGTGAATGAATGTTTTCCATTACTGGGCACCCTTGTTTTTATAAAGCTATTCTTCTCCCAAAAGAAAACAAATGTCAACTAAAAAAAGGACTAAAAAAAGATGTTCAACTTGAGCACTGCCTCCCAGGCTTCAGTTCTCATTTTAGTCCAAATAAAATTTAGCTCACAACTCTCAAGTTGAATATCTTTTTTTAGTCGACAGTTATGGCTACCATGAAGGGACCCAGAGTGGACTTCCTTCTTTTGACTGGACTCCACGAGGAACTGGAGGTTTGGTACCAGCAGAGGCCCCTTGCACCCATCAATCTCATCAGGGAGTGCAGATGAATTTGGGTACGTCTCTCCTGGTTCTTGAATCTCCCATATTGGTTGAGATTCTAAGTTTTATTTGGAGGTGGGGCAGGTTATCTGCCCCCTCCTAGTAGGAAAGATATTGGGTGGGTGTGGGGGGTGGGTGAAACATCTGGGGCATACCCACATATGGTCTAGACACTGAGTGGGGCTCGGTTGAAAGATACTGAGGAATTCCCACTCAGCCCAAAGATACTGGGTCGGGGGATGGCTGAAATATGCCAGAAGAATTGCCCACCCAGGTAAAAGGTACTGGGTAGGGGGGCTCGATTGGGAAAAAAATCAAGGAATACTTGGGGCCTGACTGAAAGATGCCGAGGTTGCTCTGTTGGGGACTGAATGGTCTTGGCTGAGTTGTTAAGTAAGAGGCTGATCTGACACTTTTCCTCAATTTGATTGCCTTTGTAGAATTTTTCAGGATAAAAGTGAAGAAAATACATGAGAGCTTTGCTCTGAAGAAAAAGGACAAGACTCCTCCTGGCTGGAGAAATTTATGGGAGTGGTGGAGGCCTAGTCCTCATACCATGCAGTGGTCCCATAGGGAAACCCACTCATTAATTAAAATACTTGCTTGTCCGGGGGTCTCACATAAGAACTGGCGGTTCAGTGACCTGAGCAGCCACGGTGGTCTTAGATTGCTGGAGGCAGAATCCGAGACATGTAAGACAAGCTGAAATGACTCTGGGGCGACTCCTGAAGGAGTTGAGCTCACAAGCAGCACATGGACCCATTACACAAGTTCACTAGTGATTTTTATCCCTGACAAATTCAGCTTAAAATGGGAGACAGAATCTTTCAACAGAAATACAGGGGTGTCAGAAAGCCAGCCTCTGACTAATACTCTAGCCAGATTTATGTACAATACATACAGAGCTCATACTTGCAAGTACCTAATTAATTGGAGAAATTATACTAAAAGAGATTTCAACCTAAAATGGCCAAAGTGGGGTTCTTTTGATATTCTAAAATTGATATTTTTGTGTGCACAATTAGAAAAGGCTGGCCATGCTTTGACTGATATCTAGAAGCTTCTAAAACAGGAAATGATAGAGTAACTTCTTCACAGAAAATCAACAAGCTTAAAACTCTCAGAACTAAGAAGGCTGCTAGGACTGACTTTGCCAGGTCACAGGTCTAGTGGAACTGAGAAGTCACATTTGGCATTTATGCCATTTGGCTTTTGACTTTTGGGCATCACTTTACCATCTTTTTTGGGGGGGGGGCACTCTTGCCACTTGGCTTTTGATTTCTGGGCATCTCTTTGCCTTTTGTTTCATCTGGAGTGTGACTCCTGGCTGGTGAAATTCTGGTTTGGTTTGGTTTGTTGGTTTGGTTTGAGTGCACAGACATCTGGTACAAACTGTTTGAGCTAATATGTGAATTGCTCACTCTAAGGTTCCACACCCCACCTGGGAACCCCTTGGGAAAAATTTTCAAATGACTGGTCAGTCTATAGCTATGATCCAATGACAAGAAAAATGGTATAAAAATATTATATCTTTATTGACATAGCATATGAAAATGAACTGAAGTTCCCTTATGTCCAGGACTTCTTCCTATAATCAACAGCCTGGGGCTGATCAAACTAAGACCCCTACTTCCCCAGAGGGAAATTCCCTGCTGGGACCAATCTGCCTTTGTTATCAGGGCCAAGTTAAGTACTATCTGGTCTAAATAATTGGCTATAAAACTATGGTCACACACACACACACACAAAGTACAATTTTTAAAAATGTGGTCACAATCGTTAGACTCCAGAGGAAGCTTGAAGAAAAACTTCTTTAAGAATTCTTGCCCTGGGGAAATAACTTCTCCTATACCTTTAGACCCGGAGAAGGCAATGGCACCCCACTCCAGTACTCTTGCCTGGAAAATCCCATGGATGGAGGAGCCTGGTAGGCTGCAGTCCATGGGGTCGCTAAGAGTCAGACACGACTGAGTGACTTCACTTTCACTTTCCACTTTCATGCATTGGAGAAGGAAATGGCAACCCACTCCAGTGTTCTAGCCTGGAGAACCCCATGGACAGAGAAGCCTGGTAGGCTGCACTCCATGGGGTCGCACAGAGTTGGACACGACTGAAGCGACTTGGCAGCACACCTTTAGACCAGAGCTCTCTGGATCATTTATCTAGACCATATCTAATTCCTGAAACCAAAAGGAACAAAAAGGGAAACAAGCCTTTTAAAATCTTACTCCAATCATTTTTTAAAATTCTTAAATAAGTTTAGAAAACAAAGCTATGGGATCTCTTTTGTCTATTTGGAGGTATGTATGTCTCAGTGTGTGCCTTTTTTTTTTTTTAAATAATATTGCTGATTGCTGAGATCAGTTTGTAAGTGAGCTCTAATCTAATTGGCCTTAAAAAAAAAAGTAAGCACTTACAAATCAAATAATTCTAAATACAAGAGAAAGTAACCTAAATGAACGTCAGGTTCATGTGAACTGGGAAATATTCAGTACTAAATACCTGATGTTAAGTTTGTTTGTTGATCTAAATAATGTAGGCATGTCTAACAGTAATTAACATTAAGCAGAATATTCTCACTGTACCTAGGTTTAATATAAGTTAAATATTATTATACCTGTTACAAGTTTGTCAGCAAGGAAATTACCTTGAGTGAAGAAACTTCTAAAAAATGTAAATGAGATATGAGCTTTTAGATAAACTCTATTAAGAATAATTATGCTTTAGGAATGTCTGTCTAAAATAGTTTAATCAGATTGGGATAACCTGAACTTCTAAGGGTTGTGCTAAACTAAGTGTTGGAAGTCTATTGAATAGCTAAATCATTTCCAAATAAAATGAGAATTTGAAACTTTTGCTACTAAACACTGATTACCTCTTACAAAGAAACTAAGGAGATTTCGGACTCAAATTAACTGATGTTTGGTGTCATCCTAAAATGTTCTAAGAAAACAATAGTTTTATAAACTATCACTGGTCTTTATGCTCACCAATCTATAAAATGCTAATATAAAAATCAATTCTTGGTTGCTTAAGGGAAGTAAGAAGTGTGTTTTTGGTAACAAGGGTATGAGGAATGAAATTGCATTTTGTGAAGGGAAAAGGAAGTAAGCCTGACTACTGCTAAGTCACTTCAGTCGTGTCCGACTCTTGGCGACCCCATGGACTGAAGCCCACTAGGCTCCGTCGTCCATGGGATTTTCCAGGCAAGAGTACTGGAGTGGGGTGCCATTGCCTTCTCCAAGCCTAACTAACATTTGGCTTTTTAGAGTGGAAGAACACAGCAGTGGGTACAGAAAGTGATAAGGTTTGTAAAAAGTAAACCCTGAGAAAAGAGTTTTGAATATGGTTAGGACTAAGTTTAAAATAAAGTTAATTAAGTTTCAGTTCAGTTCAGTTCAGTTGCTTAGTCATGTCCGACTCTTTGTGACCCCATGAACCGCAGCACGCCAGGCATCCCTGTCCATCACCAACTCCCAGAGTCCACCCAAAATCATGTCCATTGAGTCGGTGATGCCATCCAACCAACTCATCCTCTGTCGTCCCCTTCTCCTTCGGCCCTCAATCTTTCCCAGCATCAGGGTCTTTTCAAATGAGTCAGCTCTTCACATCAGGTGGCCAAAGTATTGAAGTTTCAGCTCCAGCATCAGTCCTACCAATGAACACCCAGGCCTGATCTCCTTTAGGATGTACTTGTTGGATCTCCTTGCAGTCCAAGGGGCTCTCAAGAGTCTTCTCCAACACCACACTTCAAAAGCATCGATTTTTCTGTGCTCAGCTTTCTTCATAGTCCAACTCTCATATCCATACATGACTAATGAAAAGACCATAGCCTTGATTAGATGGACCTTTGTTGACAGTAATGCCTCTACTTTTTAATATGCTATCTAGGTTGGTCATAACTTTCCTTCCAAGGAGTGAGCATCTTTTAATTTCATGGCTGCAATCACCATCTGCAGTGATTTTGGAGCCCCCCAAAAATGAATTCAGCCATTTCCACCGTTTCCACTGTTTACCCATCTATTTGCCATGAAGTGACGGGACCTGATGCCATGATCTTAGTTTTCTGAATGTTGAACTTTAAGCCAACTTTTTCACTCTCCTCTTTCACCTTCATCAAGAGGATCTTTAGTTCTTCTTCACGTTTTGCCATAAGGATGCTGTCATCTGCATATCCGAGGTTATTGGTGTTTCTCCTGGCAATCTTGATTCCAGCTTATGCTTCCTCCAGCCCAGCGTTTCTCATAATGTATTCTGCATATAAGTTAAATAAGCAGGGTGAAAATATAAGCCTTGACGTACTCCTTTTCCTATTTGGAACCAGTCTGTTGTTCCATGTTCAGTTCTAACTGTTGCTTCCTGACCTGCATATAGATTTCTCAAGAGGCAGATCAGGTGGCCTGGTGTTTCCCTCTCTTTCAAACTTTTCCACAGTTTATTGTGATCCACACAGTCAAAGGCTTTGGCACAGTCAATAAAACAGAAATAGACATTTTTTTGGAAGTCTCTTGCTTTTTTGATGATCCAGAGGATGTTGGCAATTTGATCTGTGGTTCCTCTGCGTTTTCTAAAACCAGCCTGAATATCTGAAAGTTCACAGTTCACGTATTGCTGAAGCCTGGCTTGTAGAATTTTGAGCATTACTTTACTAGTGTGTGAGATGATGCAATTGTGCGATAGTTTGAGCATTCTTTGGCATTGGAATGAAAACTGACCTTTTCCAGTCCTGTGGCCACTGCTGAGTTTTCCAAATTTCTAGCCTACCGAGTGCAGCACTTTGAGACCATCATGTTTGAGAATTTGAAATAGCTCAACTGGAATTCCATCATCTCTACTAGCTTTGTTCGTAGTGATTCTTCCTAAGGCCCACTTGACTTCCCATTCCAGTCTGTCTGGCTCTAGGTGAGTGATCACAGCTTTATGATTATGTTGAGAATGGTTCAGATCAGATCAGATCAAATCAGTTGCTCAGTCGTGTCTGACTCTTTGCGACCCCATGAATCGCAGCACGTGAGGCCTCCCTGTCCATCACCAACTCCCAGAGTTCAATCCAGCCATCTCATCCTCTGTCGTCCCCTTCTCCTCTTGCCCCCAATACCTCCCAGCATCAGAGTCTTTTCCAATGAGTCAACTCTTCGCATGAGGTGGCCAAAGTACTGGAGTTTCAGCTTTAGCATCATTCCTTCCAAAGAAATCCCAGGGCTAATCTCCTTCAGAATGGACTGGTTGGATCTCCTTGCAGTCCAAGGGACTCTCAAGAGTCTTCTCCAACACCACAGTTCAAAAGCATCAATTCTTAGGCACTCAGCCTTCTTCAC
>NW_011494835.1:10722246-10723106 GCF_000754665.1 Bison bison bison | reverse complement strand
ACTTTCCTTCCAAGGAGTGAGCATCTTTTAATTTCATGGCTGCAGTCAAAAACGATCAACCTGGTAATTATGAGACAAGGCTGGGTGCTTTATGCACTATACCTATTATTACCCTTAGTGTGATTGGTATGGAACTCGGTGGATTTATGGCACTAATTCATGGCCTTCACATCTACTGGGATGGATATGAAAGTATAGCCTGGGATTCCCATGGGTTTAAGGTCATACATGTTTACAAATTAGAGGTAACCCTAAAAATATCTATTTCTGCTTTATTGACTATGCCAAGCCTTTTACTGTGTGGATCATGATAAACTGTGGAAAATTCTTCAAGAGATGGGAATACCAGACCACCTTACCTGCCTCTTGAGAAACCTATATGCAGATCAGGAGGCAACAGTTAGAACTGGACATGGAACAACAGACTGGTTCCAAATAGGAAAAGGAGTACGTCCGGGCTGTATATTGTCACCCGGCTTATTTAACTTGTATGCAGAGTACATCATGAGAAACGCTGGGCTGGAAGAAGCACAAACTGGAATCAAGATTGCCGAGAGAAATATCAATAACCTCAGACATGCAGATGACACCACTCTTATGGCAGAAAGTGAAGAGGAACTAAAAAGCCTCTTAATGCAAGTGAAAGAGGAGAGTGAAAAAGTTGGCTTAAAGCTCAATATTCAGAAAACAAAGATCATGGCATCTGGTCCCATCACTTCATGGCAAATAGATGGGGAAAGAGTGGAAACAGTGTCAGACTTCATTTTTGGGGGCTCCAAAATCCCTGCAGATGGTGACTGCAGCCATGAAATTAAAAGACGCTTACTCCTTGGAAGAAAAGTTATGACCAACCTAGATAG
>NW_011494835.1:10690393-10721924 GCF_000754665.1 Bison bison bison | reverse complement strand
GAAGACTCTGATGCTGGGAGGGATTGGAGGCAGGAGGAGAAGGGGATGACAGAGGATGAGATGGCTGAATGGCATCACTGACTCTATGGATGTGAGTCTGAGTGAACTCTGGGAGTTGGTGATGGACAGGGAGGCCTGGCGTGCTGCGATTCATGGGGTCGCAAAGAGTTGGACACAATGAGCGACTGTTCTGATCTGATCTGACGCCTTAACATGGAGAAGGCAATGGGAACCCACTCCAGTACTTTTGCCCTGAAAATCCCATGGGTGGAGGAGCCTGGTAGGCTGCAGTCCATGGGGTCGCGAACAGTCATACACGACTGAACGACTTCCCTTTCACTTTTCACTTTCATGCATTGGAGAAAGAAATGGCAACCCACTCCAGTGTTCTTGCCTAGAGAATCCCAGGGGCAGGGGAGCCTGGTGGGCTGCTGTTTATGGGGCCACACAGAGTCGGACATGACTGAAGCGACTCAGCAGCAGCAGCCGCAGCAAGTCTTAACAACTTTCATAAGCTTTAAATGATAGTAACTGGGCTATTAGCCTATTTTATTCTGTCCTTATGATGAGAAAGGCAGTACTATGCAACTGCAAGGCCCTTGACACCTTATAGCATCTCAGGGAGATATCTGTCCTATAATTCAAACTGAATGCTGTATTTTCATACCTGATAAATCCTTTAATGTAACACATTTGAAGCACACGAAAAATCAGATTTCCGCTTTAAGCGATTCATTCCCTAGTCTTGACGATCTTTAAAATAAACTGGTGTGGGAAGCTCCTGGCTAAAACATTTACTTTTAATTCCATTAATGCTATTAACTATACCATTTGTATTTTGCTTGTTTCACAAGATTATTATTTCTTGTATTACCAAGTGTATGACTGAGCCTCCAACAGAAATGATGACTAGACTTCAAGCAGTTAATCAAATGTATAGCTCAATATGTGATCAATGATTGTAATAGTATAACTCTAAGTATGAAAAGATGCAATGAGAGGGAATACTTTCCTGGACCATAACTAGAAGATAGGTGTCCAGAGGTCTTTGACTATTAAGACCTAGTCCAGTAATAGCACATTGTCTTATGACAAAAGCCTTCTTCAGAACTGGGAATGAGCCTTCCCAGCAATGAGGGACAAAATGGTCATGAAATGTCCCCCGAAGTATGGTTGGATTTATGACCACAAGGGGGCTGTGTCAACTACAAATTGGCACTTACCAAGAGCATTGCCAGTGACTGAACAACAAAGGCATTTGCCATCTGCCTCTATGGAGACTGAACCCCATGCTGCTATAGCTGTAGATCTTCAACAACCCCTGAGGGAGTTCAAGGTGGAGCGAGGCACTCAGTGCTCCAGGGAATCTGGTGGGACAGGTCTTTAGATAGTTGGATGTTTTTAGGAACCGATTTTATGATCTCAATCCTTGCATCTCCTCACATCTAGAGAAGCACTAAATCCCTTCATGGTGACATCAGACCCTCATGACTAACAAGAAAACCATTTGTAAATTGGGTACTTCATGGTATTGAATGCTCCCTTCACCAAAACCTTATATATTGACTTTCCCCCACTGCCGCTTTGGAGCAATCTCTCAGAGCTATTTGAGATGCTGCCTCCTGGGCTACAGTCCTCATTTAGCCCAAATAAAACTTAACTCACAACTCTCAAGTTGTACATCTTTTGTTAGTCGACACAAACAAAAGTTTTCTCATCTTAGTAATTTCTTCATCTTTAAGAGTACTATCTTTTGATTCATTCAAATAAGTTTCCTTCTTCTTTCACAAAATAAGCCTCTAAGTTTTTGAAAACAGTCTTATGCCTTCAGTATTTTCTCATCTTACCATTTACTCACTCATGAGAAGAGGATTCATTGAACATTTATTTGGACAGGGTACGGAGTTGAGAGTGTCACTTCCTAGGCAGGTTGATAAGAAGTCCAGGGTCCCCGAGGAGAAGAAAGGGGTCTGGGTCTCTCGAAGTGGAGATAGGGGTCTGGAATTCTCAAGGAGGAGGAAAAGACAAACATCTTTTTTTCCCCCTACATTCCTTAGTCTTAGTCATATTAAAACTTTTTTTTTCTTTTAACTCTGAAACTGATAGTTATACAACAAACAACTCAGTTTAAACTCTGTACTAAGAGTTGTAACAACAAGGTATCCTGCTTGAGGATAGTTTCTCCTTCCTGAAAACCTTCTGACTAATCCTGGTATCTTAGAATGTATATTATGGGACTGGGTCTGGTAGGGTCTTTCTATTGTTAAATTCTAATCCTATTACCCTAAAATGTAAATTGTGGGAGTGGGTCTGGTAAAATTTTCATAAACTTGAGACATTCTTTTGATTTATTGTAATAACTAATTTAAAAAGTATATAACTGCCTTGTTAACACTAGTGAGGGGGAGTACTCACTGTCCCCCTTCTGACGTCTGTGTCAGAAGCTTTCTCTGTCCCTTCTCTTACTTTAAGAAAACTCTGCTACAGAAAACCTCTTGAGTGATCAAGCCTGGTCCTTGGTCCTGAAGTTAAATCTTCTTCAGAGATCATGAATCCTGCATCATTCACCGCAAGCTACCAGAGTCACAGGCTTCTCTTCATTCCTCATGTGACACTGTTAGGTAGGTAGAATAGGGAAAAGGAGTCCAAAATGGCAAGTCAAATTCAAGCAAACCTTAATCCCCAATCTATAAGCCAACAGACATACCCAGAGGTGGCAGGACAGCTCCAAGGTACAAGGTCATGTCATGAGGGAGGAGAGGGTGGTTCCCCAATGGCTGGGATGATTCTCTCACTTATTAGCATATGAATTCCATCCCTTCACAAAACCTAGCCAGGCCTAATTCCATGGCCCCAGCCCTTGCCCTCGGCAATGGTTCACACCCTGAAGAGTGGCTTCTCTCTGGATCCTAACAAATCCACCTCTTACGCTTTGTCTCTCAATGAATTTTTGCAATGAGACATCAGAGCCTGAGTTTCATTAGTTTTGGCTGGGCTTGAGTCCCAGGAGAGAGCTGAAGGACAGGAGGAAAAAGCAGTGGTAAAAACGTGCCAAGGAATCCCCTTCATAGCCCACCGGAAGACTTGCTAAATATCTGCCGGGTGCTCACAGTTTCATTGGTCTGATCCTTGGCACAGAGAAGAGAAAGGACAGAAGAACCCCCACCAGCTTGGGTAACAGCTACTGGGGCTCAGCAGATAGCGCCTTTGGGACATGTTGAGGAGTAGCCTCTCCAGATTCCCTCATTTGTGCCCCCTGCTGCCCGCCTGTTTGCAGGAGGTTCGAGGAAACAAGAAACGAGAGATTGTAAATGTCCCTCCAGCCGTAGGAGTGAGGACCTCTTACCTTAACTGGAGGTCTTCTGGAATCTGAGACTGGGTCGCGTGAGCTTTCTGCTGAGTTTGGTTTTCGCTGTCCCGGTTTCCAGCACGATGGGCCTTCCCCTGCGCTGGGTTTCTTTACCTTCTGCTTCTAGCGCGGGAGCTTCGCTGAGTTGGGCTCCTTCTGTGTTTGGCCTCTTCCGCGCAGAGGTTGTTTCAGCCAGGTTAAATCCAAGTCAGGGCACCATAGATGTCATGCGAGTGTATGTTCCTCGGTTCTTTGTCTCATCACAACAAAGATTTGGAGCAACGGACATTAAAGCCCTCAGCACGTCACAGCTCTCGGGTCTTGGACAAACCGCGCTACAGCTCTTAGTCAAATCAGTGTTACAGCTCCATTTTATTTAGAAGATAGCAAGAGAGAGAGAGAGAAAAGAGCGCACGCACGCGGGAGAGAGAGTCTGAGAGAAAACGCTTTGGCTCCTCCTTTTGTATGTTTTTTCCTCCACCTGGGCCTGCCCTATGCAAATTGGGCTTAGCCAGGAGTGCTGTTTGTTCTGCCTGAAGTCTTCACTCTGGTCCTCGGACCTTCCTTTGACCTTCCTTGTCTTTTAGCCACGGCCATTTTGGACTCCTTTTCCCTATTCTGCCTACCTAACAACACTATGGTTTCCAGGCCTTTCTTCTCAAAGCCAATGTGCAGAAGTTTTCAGAACACTGTGTTTCTACTCCTTTTCCTCCAGGCCATTTTCCATTGCCCCTAATTTTCCTCTTCTTCAGTTTGCACTTTATCTAGTTTTTGCAATTGGAGGAATTCCCTCTTCAATGTGCCTCTTGATCTCTTTATCTAAGTATTCCCCAAATTCAAGCCTATTTCCCCAGTGCATATCTGATGTTTATTACTGGGCAGATGGTGGTGATAATGAGAAGACTCAGAGGGTTCAGTTGCAAGAATTATGTAAATTATGCATGTGGGATGAAGTATGAAACAAATACATTACTACTTAGAAATATTTTTTCATACTTTTACACCCAAAGGAAAGTGAGAAACTACTGAAAGCTATAATATAATATGAAATTCAAGAAGATGCTGTGCTGTGCTCGGCTCTGTCCAACTCTTTGCAGTCCCATGTACTGTAGCCCATCAGGCTCCTCTGTCCATGGGATTCTCTAGGCAAGAATACTAAAGTGGGTTGCCATTTCCTTATCCATCAAGAAGATGTCCACTTTCAAAATGAATATTCTAAAGGAGTTTTTTTCCCTATATAATTAAAACAAGGTGAAAATTGAATGGAGAAATAACTCTACATATAACATGGGAAAATAAATAGATTGAAAAATTAAAAAGGAAATGTGCAGGACCAACACGAAGAAAACTTTCAGTGGACTATATAAACATTTTAAATAAACATAATGAGCAAAATATATCGTAACAAAGTAAAAGTGAAAATTACATGCTGCAAAAAGTTCTAAGCTGATTTCAAAACTTAAGAGCAGATTTTGGACAAAACAGGCTGAAATCAAATGTTGATGCATGTATAATTATAGAAAATATAATTTTAGATATAGAAATTAATATTTTTAAAACTTTGTGAAATTTGCTCTCCCCCAAATCTTACACACTTTTTGATCAGTTCACAGAACATCAAAAAATCTTTGTGTGCCATGCCCCAGGTTTATCTCAGAACCATTGACTGTAGTAGAGACAAGGTAACCTGAAGGGTGATTTGACCCTAGGGATCTTAGACAGAAAGGCTGGAAGGTAAAACTTTTACCTGGGCAAGATCTTCCTTCTTCCTTTTTATCCTGGAGCCTCTTGGGGGGACTCTTGAGGAGAGGGACAAAGACGTAACACATCTTGAGGGATGCTAAAAAGCCATCACACTGTGCTGTAGGCTGAGTGCTTTACCTCCTGGTTCTGAGTTGGAGCGCAGAGCATGCTAAGTGAGAAGGCCTCATCAAGGGCACACTTTAGAAGATATTTGCATCAGCAGCAAGAGCTAAGGCTATCCATTATAGAAAAGAAAAGAAATGAGGACAAAAGTGCAAAGGAGAAAAAAAGAGAAGGAAGGGAAGGGAAAAAAACAAACAAACAAACAAGAAAAAAGTCACAACTCTTTAAAGAACCTATTCATGTTAATCAACTTATAGATTATTTTTAATGATCTGAATACAAAGGGTGTAAACTGCTTTGTTTTTTCTCCATTGTTCTCTAATTTCTTTTTAAGTAGACTGTTCTTCTCATGGTCCAGAATGAAATTTTGGATATGTCCCATAGCTTTTCTGATCTAATTTAGTTAAAAAATCTTCAGTACATAAATTACAATTTCAGTAATACATTTTTTTTTCTCTCTTCATACTATAATGCCCATTCTTTCATAGAGTGGAAATGAGAATGACTACTGTTAGTATTATCTATCCCAACTGGATAATTCACACCAACCTTTATGCTATGACTCTCCTTAATTCCTATTTTACTTTTATTTTTGAAAGAGGAATAGAGGGAAATTTATCAGTTAAACACTGACTTTACAGCCATTTAATCTTAAGACAATATTAAAGTTTCCATAAGTTAGGGAAGGTATCTGAACATCATGGAAGAAAACAGTATAAATGATGATTAAGAGAACCTTGGTTCAAACATGTACTCTGTGCAGTAGGATTTTGGGGTGGGAGGTAGAGTGTCTAGGGGTAGGCCATGGTAAGGCCAGTCAGCTACAGCTCTGTTGGTAAGAAAAGGCATAGAAGGAGGAGCCTTTGTGCTCCCCAGGATCAGGGGCAGAAATATCAATGTGGAGAGAAGGGCAATGCCAAGGACAGCCAGAGATGGAGAGTCCCACAAGGCTCACTCTCAGTGTTTCTCTTCCCTGTTGTCATCTTTGTTTCCATGAGTTCTGCTGGTTGTGTTTGTTTGGAATTACTTTGCCAAATCCCTAGCTGTTCACCTGGGGAAAAAAGCTTTCTTCATGAGAAAGAATGCAGGTACAGGTGCTCCACAGTCTTTGAACTTGATCTGCTGAATACCCAAGAGATACATTTCTGCAAATCAAGAGCAGCATCAGCAAGATCCATGGCAAACAAGTCAGAATCCAAGGAAAACCACCTGCCACTTTATGGTACTGGCCCAGCCCCAGTACCGTGTCCACCTGACATTCTTCCTGAAAGGATCTCAACTTAGATGAGTGTTTGTCAAACTTGCTTTCGCAGCAGAACATTTTTGTTCTTACTCAGAAGCCCCCAGCATGTGATGGGGGTGGATGGAGGGTTTTGGGGGGTAGGTTTCAGGGAGCTACTGCTTGGGTAAACTATGAAGCCTTTGTTTTGCTGAGAGAGAATTATATTTGATATGAAGACAGAGCTGACTCAGAGAAGTGAGGGGATTAGTATCTTAAGAGGCTATGAACTTAAAGAGAACTGGCAGAGGGGTCCAGCCTTTAGCAAGTCAAAGGAACTCCGGGGAGGCAAAGTTTTTTGGTTTTCGGGACAAGTGAGGTGTCATTATGCATCTACATTTGTTAATGTAAAAAATTAAGACAAACTCACTTTTCCTTTTAGAGGAAAATCAGCACTTGGAGCAAATGGTTCCTATTGAAACACAATACATGCAGAAGAGAATTTTTAAAGTTCTCATTAGCATTTCTTATGAGATTTGAGCATTAATAAAAGGATGCTGCAATAAAAAATGTAAAACTGTAAAGGAGATAGTTCTTAAGTATTAAAAAAAGTCCCACAAAACTCTCAAAATACGATTTTTGGAAATGAACAAATCTCAAGAGAGAGGTAGAACTGTAAAAAATGGTTAGAGTTGAACACACGGCATTTAAAATTAGATGAAGAAATAGGGAATTTCTTCAAGAATGCAGTGGAAAATATAAAAGAGAAATAAATTATAAATGACATGAATATACATGAGATCCAATAATCTTAAAATAAGAGGTACAGATGGGAAAAAATGGTGGCAGAGTAGTTCGAAAAAAACAAAATTAGGAATAATAAAGCTTTCCTATTTTAAAGAATGATTTGGCTGCCATATTCCAAAAACTTTCTGTTCAAAGCATGTTCATTTATTCATTAGTTCACTCATTTATGTAATCATTGATTTAATCAACATTTACTGAGCAATAATGCTTAAGGACATTGTGAAAGTCACTCAGTTATGTCCAACTCTTTGTGACCCCACGGACTATACAGTCCATGGAATTCTCCAGGCCAGAATACTGGAGTGGGTAGCCTTTCGCTTCTCTAGGGGATCTCCCCAACCCAGGGATTGAACTCAGGTCTCCCACATTGCAGGCAGATTCTTTACCAGCTGAGCCACAAGGGAAACACTAGGCATTTATAATTCTAAAAAGGACAACACTTACCTCCAAGAAATTCATGATATTGTGATCATACCACAAAATTATATAGTGAATGTGTGCCATTCAGAGGTAGGCGCCTAGCTCAATAAATGTTAATTTCCTTCTTTATTTCCTTACCATACCCCATATGATCTCTCTATGATACTGAAGATATGATAAAAATGTTTTATTCCTTTATTAGTTTTTATATGATAAAGGTTTATCTTCAATGTGTTGTTAACATTATACCTTATTTCACTCCATTTTCTCATTTCAACATATGAACATATTTCTATTTGAAATAAATTTACATTAAAAATAGATTCCCTCATTTTTATTAATTAAAATATAGATATGTCTTCAATGACCATATTTTAGAATATATTTTAAATAATTTTATTTAGATCATACGGGAACTAGAATTGTATGAGTGGCAGTTCAAGTGTCTCTATTTTATTTGTTGTGCTATTACTTCTTCCCAAAATCATCTGATGCATGTGCATTTGTTATTTTCTCAAGAACTGAAAGATTTCCAGAATAAGGACCATGACACTTTTTCCTTAGTAAGGTATCCAGTACTTAGTAACTAGTATTTGTGTGGGCAAATCTCAAATATTAATGGTGACTGTGTGACTTTATAATATGCCTGTGTGTCCAATCTGTGCTAATCTAAATTGTACAGAGGGCAGTGCATTTAGAAGTAAACATTTTCAGATGTCATCATCAATATCCTTCAAGAGTGAATTCTTCTCTGAAAATTTCCAATTAGATCCTTCTTAGTGTTTAGTTAGCATTTTGGAAATTTGTACAAGATGTCAAAAATGAGGAAAGAGCAAATAACTAACTTCCATTAGTATCTCTACCTGCTACAAGTTTGTGTCCATAAAGTTGATATTGCACAAATACAAACTTTTTAATACACATTTGAAAATTGTTATATGTGAATAGCAGTCAAAGATATTTCTTGATGTGCCTGAAAATTGACAAACATAGATTTTAATTGATCAACATATTTGCATTTCCAGAAATGTCATTCCATTAATCCCATGGACACAAGTTTTCATTTACTACAATATACAGTCTCAAAGAGGCAACTATCTCAGATTGGGGGAGAATTATAATATAAATGTGAAATACTGCCTATATTCAGTAGTGTAACTGAAGGATATGTTGGGATTTTTTTCAGGATATGGTGACAGCTATTAAATGGAACTTAGATGTATCAGTGATGTCATTCTGAGCAGAGGACTTGACGATGATTAAGGCTGAAGGTGGAAGGAGAATGTCAATGGATGCGGAAATAGTTTGTCAGCTGATTGTGAGCAGTAAGTGTACAAGATAGTAAAATAAATTTTAATAATTTTCATTTATATGGATAAATAGGTTAGCCATGATTATAATAACTTAGAATTTATTATATATTAATAGTCAATAAAAAAGAGATTGAAATGAATGGTTGAATTTATCAGTGGGGAAAACATTACTGTATCATTAATATGTCAAAATAAGCTTCAGTGGAGCTACTTATCAAGTAAGATAACTTAATGTTGAGGTTAAGTGTATGAAGTTCAAGGTGAAATGACTGTGACTCAAATACTGGCTCCTTCACACAGAATTCTGAGCTTTGGTGTCCACTTAAAGAAACACACACTGCACGAGAGTTGTGATTTTTTAAGTTTTATTGAAAGTCCTTCTGAGAGCTCTAGTTTGCTCTGAGGAAACTGCTCTGAAGAAGGGGGAGAGAAGCCAGTTTATATATGATTTTTGGCTGGGGACTATAAACGTTGTTGCTATTTAATCACTGTGTCCAACCCTTTTATGGCCCCATGGACCATAACCTGCTAGGCTCCTCTGTCCTTGAGATTTCCCAGGCAAGAATACTGGAGTGGATTGCTATTTCCTTCTCCAGAGGATCTTCCTGACCCAGGGATTGAACCTGCATCTCCTGCATTGCAGGCAGATTCTTTACTACTGAGCCACTTGGTAAAAGATTACTATGAATTACAAAGAACATATATCTCAAGTTAATGATTTTAGTGCTTTTCCCTGTATGGGAAGATCAAGAATCTGGCATCACTGAAATTCTAACTATCTAAGGGGCTTTCTTGTCCAAAGCACAGAGTGCCTGATCTTGACTTTCATTGCTCCCAGGGTGCACTGTTGGTTGTCAGCTGCACTGGGTTGTAACTAAACCTTTGTTGAACTGGGCAGTGAGCAACACTGTTTGTCTTAGTGATATTAATTTTCTCTGTGTCCACATTGGAATCTTACTTATCACTTTTAACCTCTATTTTCTCATAGGAAGAATGAAATATTGATAGGCTCTACCTAAAGGATTATGAAGATTGAAAAATAATATGATAAGATTTTTCAACCTGTGTTTGACACATAGGTCTGTATAAAATTTGGTTACAGAAAAAATGTCCACAAAGATGTAAAGTACAGGCATCTATCAGGACCAAATCATAAAATCTAAAATGAGCCAAAAGGTAGTAACTCATTCCATAATTTCATAAAATCAAGATGCTTAGGTAGACTGTGGGAAGTTGTACTGAGAAGTATTATCTTTGCAATCAGACCAGTCTGGGATTAAGTTTAACTTTCCATTCTTTAATACTTGTGAAAAAATGGAAAAATTACATATATATTTTAATCTTCCATTTCTTTATCTGTAGAATAGATATGATATTCTTATAAGGCTGTTACAAATAAGACATCAGACCTGAAATAGAGTTATTTATATTAAGCTTCATGTTGCCAACTGGACTTAAATTAATTATAGCTTCAAGTCTACTAGAAATGGAATCTTCAGAATTGCTTGACCAGCACTGACACCCTTTAAAGGAAAGTAACTTTGCAACAGCCAGCCTGCTTTTTTGTCTAGATAACTTCCTTGTTCTTACTCTCTTTTGCCTATAAAATATCTTCTCTTTGGTACAACTCTTCAGAGGTCTTTCTATATGCTAGATTGGATGCTGCATGATTAGAATATATTTCTGCTCAAATAAACTCAAAAAATGTTCAATATGTGTCAGTTTATCTTAAAAAAAAAAAAAAACTGTTATATAAGGAGATACCTTATGTAACCTAGTTCAGTGCTTAGTATAGTTGCTTATGCCCTCAAAATTATTGCTCTTGAGAAATGACTGTTTAGGTTGTTTTTAATCCACCCTCCCACATTCAAGAATTTTAAAAGATGAACTAAATATACTTTAAAAAATCTATTTGAAGATATTAGAAAACTACCAATGTTAAGGAAAAAACATCCTGCCACTTGTTAAAAAGGTAAGGGAGTCTTTATTCAAGACTATTGCAATAAAGGTTAAGACCATTGCAATGGGGGAGAGAGAGTGCCCTCAACTCCAAATACAACAAAGCTAAGCAGGAATTTATAACCAACAGAGAACAGTGAGGGTATCGGTGAAAGGAAAATTACTAAGGGAGACACCAAGGGTAGAGGGATTCTTGCTAAAGGCAGGCTTAGGACTTGTACATTAAAGAATGGGGATAAGGAACTTGATCAGATAGCAGAAGTGATCAAGGGTAAGGGGCTGACTTAGAAGGATTCTTTGCTAAGACCGGCTTAGTCAGGCTGAGGAAGAACAAAGCCTACTCAAAGAGGGTTCAGAGGAGCTTGTCTAGAATTTGGTCAAGAAGAGTCTTTGTTATTAGGCAATAAGAATCTGCTAGGAAAGAAAGATAGAGAAAAGGAGAAAGCCAAAGAAGTGGGCCTATTACTTAGTGCTACTTTTCTGTTGAGATTTCCAATAACGTAAAAGTTGAGGTGACAGGGTGAAAAGTTGAATGGTTTCTCGCAGTCTCACAGGAATGCATTGACAAAAGCGAAAATTCAAAGTTGCCCAATTTCAATTTTGAGAGTAAGGGAAGCGTGCAAGTATTTCAGACTTCTGCCTGAGACCTCTTAGAATGCTACACCCTAGAAATAAGCACAAAGTGGAATAAACCATCCTTTACAGGATTGATGTGTCAATTTCTGATTGGGCTTGGTGATATGTCCCTGTTTTTGAAGCAGAAGTAAGTCCTCTCTTTAAAAGGTAGATAGAATCAAAGACTTCAAGTTTCAGATCTGATTTGCAAAGAATTTAAAAGTTGTCACTTTTGTCCTTATAGGAAGAAAAAAAGTGGAATAAACTAAAATCAACTGCTTTTCTTGGACCCATCAGAGAACTCAGGTTGCAGGGAAAACCACCATACCTAATCTGGAGAGACAGGCGAATCTAAAGAATCACAGCCAAGATCTGCTTTCAAGATCTGGAGGAGAAGCTGCAGGAATCACAAACTGAGTTCAGTTTAGTTCAGTTCAGTCACTCAGTTGTGTCCGACTCTTTGCGACCCCATGAATCGCAGCACGCCAGGCCTCCCTGTCCATCACCAACTCCTGGAGTTCACTCACACTCACATCCATAGAGTCAGTGATGCCATCCAGCCATCTAATCCTCTGTTGTCCCCTTTCCTCCTGCCCCCAAACCCTCCCAGCATCGGAGTCTTTTCCAATGAGTCAGCTCGTCCCATGAGGTGGCCAAAGTGCTGGAGTTTCAGCTTCAGCATCAGTCTTTCCAATGAACTCCCAGGACTTACCTCCTTTAGAATGGACTGGTTGGACCTCTTTGCAGTCCAAGGGACTCTCAAGAGTCTTTTCCAACACCACAGTTCAAAAGCATCAATTCTTCGGCACTCAGCTTTCTTCATAGTCCAACTCTCATATCCACACATGACCACAGGAAAAACCATAGCCTTGACTAGACGGACCTTTGTTGGCAAAGTAATGTCTCTGCTTTTGAATATGCTATCTGGGTTGGTCATAACTTTCCTTCCAAGGAGTAAGCGTCTTTTAATTTCATGGCTGTAATTACCATCTGCAGTGATTTTGGAGCCCCCCAAAATAAAGTCTGACACTGTTTCCACTGTTTCCCCATCTATTTGCCATGAAGTGATGGGACCAGATGCCATGATCTTCGTTTTCTGAATGTTGAGCTTTAAGCCAACTTTTTCACTCTCCTCTTTCACTTTCATCAAGAGGCTTTTTAGTTCCTCTTCACTTTCTGCCATAAGGGTGGTGTCATCTGCATATCTGAGGTTATTGATATTTCTCCCGGCAATCTTGATTCTAGCGTGTGCTTCTTCCAGCCCAGCATTTCTCATGATGTACTCTGCATAGAAGTTAAATAAGCAGGGTGACAATATACAGCCTTGACGTACTCCCAAGCAGTATGCCTTTTAGAACTAACACCCCAAAAAGATGTCCTTTTCATTATAGGGGACTGGAGTGCCAAAGTAGGAAGGCAAGAAACACCTGGAGTAACGGGCAAATTTGGCCTTGGAATACGGAATGAAGCAGGGCAAAGGCTAATAGAGTTTTGCCAAGAGAACGCACTGGTCATAACAAACACCCTCTTCCAACAACACAAGAGAAAACTCTACACATGGACATCACCAGACGGTCAACACAAACTGAGAGGGACAGTTAAATGGTCCTTTTGATAGGTTACTGGAGCTGAAGGCAAGCATGATAGTGGGAAATTACTGAGGGGGAACCTAGGGGTAGGGATACCCAGGACTTGCAAAATATGTGAGGCAAACTGATAGAATTTTCCTCCAAGAACCCCAGAAGTTTCTCCTTCTTCAGAGCCAAGAAAAATCTCCTTCTGGCTCTAACAGGTCCTACAGGGGAACATAAAGTTTTAAAATATACCCAGAGTGCTCTTCATAACAAAGGCTTACTAATCAGGGGCAAAGACTACCAGGCATTACTTCACCTCGATGGAAGGGCATTTATTAAGTGCCAGCCCTCTCCATGCTTCTTGTACCATGAAAATGTGGAAAAGACCCAAGAAACACTTGTCAAGACCCAGGGTCACAGGGCACAAAAAGACTGAGATGTAATTAATTATAAGATTAAAAAATCTTTCTCCCTTCCAACACCTTACCATCGTATCAACAGGATGTCAATATAATAGCAGCAAATTATAGCTAAAAGAGTTCTAAAATACGGGCTCTATTTGAAGAATAAGAAAACATAAAGACAAAAGGAGAGAGAAAAAGACACTGTGACATTAAAAACACAAATTTAAAGCCTTGGGCACTTGTAGTTAGAGCAAACATTCAGTTCAGTTCAGTTCATTTCAGTCACTCATTCGTGTCCGACTTTCCGTGACCCCATGAATTGCAGCACGCCAGGCCTCCCTGTCCATCACCAACTCCCAGAGTCCACCCAAACTCATGTGCATCGAGTCGGTGATGCCTTCCAGCCATTTAATCCTCTGTCATCCCCTTCTCCTCCTGCCCCTAATCCCTCCCAGCATCAGAGTCTTTTCCAATAAGTCAACTCTTCACATGAGGTGGCCAAAGTGCTGGAGTTTCAGCTTCAGCATCAGTCTTTCCAATGAACTCCCAGGACTTACCTCCTTTAGAATGGACTGGTTGGACCTCTTTGCAGTCCAAGGGACTCTCAAGAGTCTTTTCCAACACCACAGTTCAAAAGCATCAATTCTTCAGCACTCAGCTTTCTTCACAGTCCAACTCTCACATCCATACATGACCACTGGAAAAACCATAGCCTTGACTAGACGGACCTTTGTTGGCAAAGTAATGCCTCTGCTTTTGAGTATGCTATCTAGATTGGTCATAACTTTCCTTCCAAGGAGTAAGCGTCTTTTAATTTCATGGCTGCAATCACCATCTGCAGTGATTTTGGAGCCCCCAAAAATAAAGTCTAAAGATGCCCAACTCATAGCTAGATGAACATAAAGTTTCACACTAAAGAGTTTTTACCTAAGTTCCTATTATCTGATATATCCAGATTTTAACAGAAAGCTGTAAAACTGTAAAACATTCTAAAAAATGAGAACACAGTCTGAAAAGGCAAAGCAAGCATCAGAATTAGACTCAATTATTAAACAGATTTTGGAATTATCAGATGAGGAATTTAAAACAACTGTAATTGATATGGGAGAAATATTAACAACTTCAGACATGCAATGATACCACTCTAATGGCAGAAAGTGAAGAGGAACTAAAGTGGCAGAAAGCAAAGAAGCTGCAGATGGTGACTGCAGCCATGGAATCAAAGACTCTTGCCCCTTGGAAGAAAAGCTAGACAGTGTATTAAAAAGCAGAGACATCACTTGCCAACAAAGGTCTGGGTAGTCAAAGCTGTGGTTTTTCCAGTAGTCATTTTTGGATGTGAGAATTGGACCATAAAGAAGGCTGAGCTCCAAAGAATTGATGCTTTTGATTTGTGGTGCTGGATGGGGAAGATTCTTGAGAGTCCCTTGGACAACCAGGGAATCAAGCCAGTCAATCCTAAAGAAAATCAACCCTGAATATTCACTGGAAGAGCTGATACTGAAGCTCCAATGCTTTGGCCACCTGATGCAAAGAGTTGACTCATGGAAAAGACCCTGTTGTTGGGAAAGGAGGGCAGGAGGGGAAGGGAACTGACAGAGGATGAAATAGTTGAATGGCATCACTAACTCAATGGACATGAGTTTGAACAAACTCTGGTAGATCGTGAAGGACTGGGAAGCCTGGTGTGTTGCAGTCCATGGGTTCGTGAAGAGCTGGACACAACTTAGCAACTGAACAGCAGCAACAACAAGAATAATTGACATATTAAACACCCTACGTCAAGGTTGATTAATTAAATTTAATAAATAGTCAGATTATATATGTTAAGGAAAAAACAGGCAACATGTACGAAGAGATGGATAATGTAAGCAGAGAGAGGGAAACTCTAAGAAAGAATTACAATAAATGCTAAAAATTAAAAAATGCTGTAAAGAAAATGAAGAATGTCTGTGATGGGCTCATCAGAACACTGGTCACAGCAAAGAAAGACTCAGTGAGCTTGGAGACATCAATAGAAATGTTGCAAAATGAATGTAAGGAGAAAAGTGATATAATTGTTTTAAAAAGAGAAGAGGGTTAAGACTTCAGCAAATATTTTGGGGTGGACAAAGTTCAGCCTGTAACACTAGGTTGGTTATGGAATACCTGCATTACACGCAAAGTGGTGCAGTGCCATTTGACAGTAAGGATAGATTAGTTAGTTGTAAATGTGTATTGCAAATTCTAAGGCTACAACTCAAAATAAATTTTAGCTGTATTTGAATACCTAAGAGAAGAAAGATATAAATAATATAAAATGCTTATTTAACATTAAAGAAGGCAGGAAAAGGAGTAAAAAGATTAAGAACAACAAATAAAAAACAGTTACAAACATAGTCAATGTTAATACAGCTAACAACAGAAAGACCCAACCATATATTCTGAGTAGGTTACAAGAACCTACTTTGAACATTTAAAAATTTGAGAAATTAAAAAATATACTATGTTAACACTAATTTAAAAAAGGCTAAAGTACTTATATTAATTTCAGACAAAGAAGACTTCAAATAAAAACAGGGATAAAGAGGGTCATTGTATAATGACAAAGCAGTCAATTCCCTAAGAAGACATAAAAATCTTTAACATGTACCTAACAACACAGGGACAAAATGTGTGAAGTAAAAACTGATAGAATTATAAGGAGAACTGGACAAACCATATTAAAGTAAGAGACTTCAACACTCGTCTGTCGGTAATTGCAGGGTAAAGCAGGCAGAAAATCAGTAAGGATACAGTATACCTGAACAGAGCTATCAATCAACTTTATCTAATTAACATTTATAGATTATTCCATCCAACCAGAGCAGAATGCACATTCTTCTCAAGATCACAGGGACATTCAAAGGAATGGACTACATTCTGCTCCATAAAAAATATTATAATAAGTTGGGGGAAGTTTAAAAACTATACACGAGTGCTCTCAGAGCATTGTGGAATTAAATTAGAAATCAAGAGCACGAAGATAGCCAGAAAACCCCCCAAGTGTTTAGAGATTAAAAGCATTTATAGATAACTCTTTGGGCAAATAATTTTTGAGATAAATTTGAGAAAAGAAAGATAAACATAAAGCAATTAATTGAAAATAATCTAAATACAGAACACAAATCAATGTAATTAGAATCAAGGAAGCAATAGTGAAAAACAACAAAACCAGAAGCTGATTCTTTGAAGAGATTGATAAAACTGGTAAACTTCTAGGCATTTTGACCAAGAAACAGAGAGAGAAGAGACAGATTATTAGTATCAGAAAGGAAAGAACACAGAATTAAGAGGATACTAAAGGCATACTCTGTACAGCTTTACAGCAAAAAAGTTGGTAACTCAGATGTCATGGACCAAATGAAGATCTAAATTATAAAATTCTTACAAGAATAGATAGTTATTTTGGATTGACTAATATCTATTTAAGAATTGGATGAATAATTAATAACCTTCCAAAAGAGAAAGTGTCAGGTCCAGGCTTCACTTGTGAATTCCATCAAACATTTATGAATGAAATGAAAATTATCTACCATCTATGTCAGAAAAATAGAAGCAGAAGGAACACTTCCTTACTCATTGAATGTGACTAGCATTACCCTACAATCAAAAACCAGATAAGGATAGTATAAGAAAGGAAAACTACAGACTGATATCACTCGTGAGCATAAATACAAAAATTCTTAACAGAATACTAGCAAATTGAATTCAACAATGCATAAAAATAACCACATACCACAACCAAGTGAGAATTATCCCAGCTATGCAAGGCTGGCTCAACATTTGAAAATCAAATAATGTAACTCCTCACATCAGTAGGCTAGAGAAGAAAATCATAGTCAGATCAATTGATGCAGAAAAAAACTGATAAAAATGAAACACCCATTGATGATAAACACTTAGCAAACTAGGAAAAGGGAATTACTCAAATTCATAAAAAACATCTACCAGAAAACTGCAGCTAAATTAATATCCAATGGTGAAGAACTGGCTGCTTTCCTCCTAAGATTAGGAAGAAGGCAATGATGTCACTTCTGTCCTCTCCTTCCTAGACTGTACAGGACTCTTGCATTAAAAGAGGAAAAAGAAATAATCCTAATAACTGACCAAATTATATTTGGTCCAGGAATGTGAGTTTAAAATTTGAATCAGTAAATGCAATTCATTATATAAAGTAACAAATGCATATGCTTATCTCAAAAGTTCAGAAAAAACATTTGATAGAAAGGATATGTGATAAAAATGAAGGCAAAGTAGAAAGATAAGGAAACTTCCATAGTTCCATAGGCAGAATTTTAAATGCGGCCATCACTGACACTGGCTTTTGTATAATACACTCCTTTTTGAATGTGGGTGGAATTTGTGAATTTAATGAGCTGTCACTCCAGTGATTCTATTAGATTATAGAGCAAAAAGATGGGGACACATTTAATCACAAGGAGACATTGGAAAACAAGAATTTTCTCCAGTTCATAGCAGCAAGAAAAGTCAGAGACAATCAAAGGCACCCTTGCTACTAACTGTGGTTGGCATTGAGCAAACAAACAGCAGCCTTGGATTTTCAATCACAGTGAATCAGATGATACCAACAATCTTACTGAGCCTACAAGTGGGTTCTTTTTTAGAGTCTCCAGTTAAGAACCCACTTTTTAATGCCTTGAATTTTGAGCTTGTGAGACCCTCAACAGAGAGCCTCATTGAAGCCTCCTGGACTTCTGACCTACAGACCGTCAGTTAATAAATGGGTGGTGTTTTGAGCCACTAAGTTTGTGATAACTTGTTATGTATCAATAGAAAACAAATACATCTGGTCGGATCAACTGTGCTCCCCTCAAGTAACCAAACAAAAAATCCTATAGTATACATCACAATTAAAGGTGAAATAGTTTGGAGTTTGAAATTAGGACCTAGACTAAAACATTCATTATCACCACTTTTAATTAACATTTTTGCTGAAGGTCTCAGTCATTCTAATGAGGCAGATTATCTTAAACAAATTTATGGAAAAAGAAAAAAAGCATCATTTTTCGTAGACAATGATTTTGAATACAGATTCAACAATTAATAGATGTACTTAGCATGCTCACTGAATTCAAGGATATTGTATTAATACAAAAATTAATTGTATTTCTATATACTAGCAATAATTAGGAAATAGATGAAAACATACCATTTGAAAAATCTTTTCGGGCATCAAAGATTTATTACATTCAGGGGCAATTCTACTTTAAACTATCTTTTTTTTTTTCTCTCTCTCAAAGAATGGCATTTGGAATATTGCAGAATTTTTCTGAAGGTTAGACATTTACAATCTTGGCATCCTCAATTGTCTAGGTCTTAATTGAAGCATCTGTCTTTCTTACTTATTTAAAACTTTTGGTTTTCCAATTCACATTTGTGCCCTGTGTTTCTGGCATCTCATAGTTAACCCGGGTAAATAGACACAAGATTTTGTGCGCAGGCATTATTTTCTTTCTTTCTTTTTTTTTTTTAAGCCTGTGGCCAGTGATTGCTACCAACACCTTTTATGGATTGCTTGATCCCTTGTTTCTCAAGTCTGGCTGTGGTTTAGAATCACTGAGGAAGCTGTGCAAATGCCCTCGTGTTCAGATTCCATCCTCTGGCTTTGGGTTCACGCATAGATACGTTTTAAAAGCTTTCTGTGGGTTCTAATGTACCTCTGGGGTTGAGAATTGCTTATCACATTGGAATCATCTGGAGATTTTTCCAACATGCTGGTGATTAAGCTCTACCTCAAATTAATTACATTAGAACCTCTGGGAGGATGTCTGTGGTGGTACTGGCTTTAAAAAGCTCTTAGAACTCCAGAGTTCTGTCAGGATTGAGACCTACTCATACAAAACCTGCCTCTATAGAGGTATTTTCACTCACCATCATATTTCAGTTGAAGAATCACCCTCTTCGGGTTCCTCAATTGAGTTGATGTTCCTGGAAACTAGCAAAGACCCATTCCACTGGTGTTTGTTCCTCAAGACAAGGGTTTTCCATAGACTTTGTACATCCTACCTGTTAGATTTCTTTCTGATATTTCTTTTCCTGCATTAGTGGATACATTGTTCCATTTAACTCTACTATTTCTATATAACTTGCAAGAAGATTCCATAGGTTTTTTAATATCTCTTAAACAGCTTCTTAAATTGATCTTTCTCTTTCCCTATTACATGTAGTTGCAGCACAGTTTGCCAGCACTGTGTGCCTTCTCCTTTCTTTGCTTTATGGCCCAGATGTTTGATTTTTCTAATATAGTTCTCTAATTTTTTTTTTTTTGTACTCTCATTTATTAAGAAAAGGTGGTATGCATAAGTTCTGGGTCTGATAAAAGAATCCATAGTTTAATCAAATCTTGTGCTCTGTCTTTTGAATTGAATAATCCCTATAGGAGATATTTTGTCATCAGAAACATTCAACCCAGGAACTGGATATAATCTGGCATTATCCCCTGTGGTTCTCTTATCCTAGATCTCTTCTTTCTATATCATGCCTTAAGGTCTTAATTCCAGAAAATTTTAAGGTAGAATAAATATCAGTACCCTTACTTTACTATGGTTGTATTACTTTGGAACTCAAATAATAATACTTTTTTAATTTTTTCTTTTCCTTCTCCACTGGCTTACTACTCTTTCCCATTTAAAATCTTGCTTGGTTTTCTGTAACCACTTCATAGAGACAAACTTATATGATATAGTCCCTCAAGTGTTCTGACTCTAAATTCTCCTTTTGTGTCTGAGGCTACCCATGAATATTTTCTTACATCCTGGCATGCTCTGAAAAATTATCTCTGATTTGGCTTCTCTGTGTTGAATTTTTCTAGTTTCCTATTAATTTCACTGATTTAATGGGGGCTAAACTCCTCTGTCCTTTATGGATATCTTGTTTTAAGAGAAGCTAGAACTGAGTATTCCTTATATCTTTCTACATATTTATCTTGACTTCTAAGATAAAAACTTCCAAATTTCCTTTTCATACTTTCTAAGTTTTTTTCCTAGTAAGTTAATTTTTCTCCTAAAGAAATTTCCCTCTTTACCTTGAGCTTAATAACACTGTCTTCTCTCATAGCTTTGATCCTTGTATCATTATAGTCTGAGAGCAAAGCTGAGCAATGTGTTTTACCACCTTTAGAAATATGTATACTTTATTTTTTAGACAAGTTTCACATTCAAAGCAAAACTGAACAGAAGGTATAAAGATTTTCCATATACTGTCTGCTCTTACCCATGCGTATCCTCTCCCATAATTATCCCTCACCACAGGGATACACATTGTTACAGATGATGGACCTGTGTTGACACATCATTATCACCTAGAATCCATAGTTTACCTTAGAATTTGCTCTCAGGGCTTTACATTCTATTGGTTTGGACAAATTTATAATGACATGCACCCACACCTTTAAAGTATCCTAGAGAGTAGTTTCATTGCCCTAAAAATCCTCTATAGTCTGCCTAGTCATCCCTCTCTCCACTCAACCCCTGAAAACCGCTGATCTTTTTACTATTTATGGCAACTATTGCCTTACAAAATATACTTAAGTAATAAGACTTGAAAGTCAAAATGACTCTTATATCCATGGACTGCAGAACAGTGTTGTGTAAGCAGACATGACCTGCTAACACAACATCATTAATCTCATTGAACATCTCCATCAGAGCTCTTGGATGACCAATTTCTTTGTCAATAAGCAATGATATTTTGTAAGGAATCTCTTTTCCTGAGCCATAGTTTGCAACAGTGGGCTTAAAATAAGCTTGAAACATGTTGTAAACAAATGTGCTGTCATTTAGAATTTGTTGTTCCATTTATAGAGCACAGGCTGAGTAGGTTTAGCATAAGTCTTAAAGGCCCTAGGGATTTTGGAATGGTAAATGAGCATTGACTTCAATTTCAAGTTACCAGCTGTGTGAGCTCCTAACCAGAGTCAGACTGTCCTTTGAAGCTTTGAAGCCAGGTATTGAATTTTACTCTTTAGCTATGAAAGTTCTAGTGATGCCTTCTTCCAATAGAACGCTGTTTCACCTACATAGAAAATCTGTCGTCCAGTGTAGCCACCTTCACTAATTATCATAGCTATATTTTCTGGATAAGTTACTGAAGCTTCTATATAAGTACTTGCTGCTTCACCTTGCCTTCCTGTGTTATGATGATAAACCTCATTAATCAACCACAGCTAACTTCAAACTTTTCTTATTCAGCTTCCTCACCTCTCTCAGCCTTCACAGAACTGAAGTGAGTTAGGGCTTTTCTCTAGACTAGGCTTTGGCTTAAGGGAATGTTGTGGCTGTTTTGATCTTCTATCCAGACCGTTAAAATTTTCTCCATATTGATGATAAGACTGTTTCCCTTTCTTATCATCTGTGTGTTCTCTGGGGTAGTACTTTTAATTTTCTTCAGGAACTTTGCCTTCACATTCAGACTTGGCTAACTGTTTTGTGCAAGAGGGTTTGCTTTCAGCCTGTCTTGGTTTCTGACATGCCTTTGTCACTAGCTTAATACTTTCTAGTTTTTGTTTTAGAGTGAGAAATGGATATTTCTTGGTAAAATAAACATGAATTTATGTGAGAAAAGGAAAAAACTGAGAGAATAAAAACTATGAAAAGAGAAAATAAAGTGAAACAGGATTTTAAAGCTAAATTCTATTTAAATCTTTAAAAATAATACTCTATATATTATTTAACTAATCTAGGTTATAGAAAAATGTGAAAAAATGCCTTAATTTATGTTAGAATTCCTAGATAACCTTAATACCAAAGTATAATGGATTATATATAAAATCTTAGTAGAGTTAGAGCAAATATTCTTTATAAGACAAGCACAAAGCAAATCCACAAATACGTTAAGGAAATTAAGACACAGTAACCAAGTATAAGACTACAAGTATGGGTCATCATTATGGGAATATCAGAATAACTCATGACATCAATGTATCAAAGAAGAAAAAAATACGGGTATATTAATAGATACTGAGAAGATGCTGGTAAAATTCAGCTGCCATTGTTTATTAAATTTTTAAAGTTAAAAATATTTTATTAAAATCTGTTATATGATTTTTAAAGGTTCCTTTCCATTTACAGTTTTTAAAAAATATTGGCTTATTCCCCACGTTGTCCAATATACCCTTGAGCCTACTGTGTATCCAATAGTTTGAAGCTCCCTCATTGCCTGCCCCACCCCCCAAGTGGCAACCACTGGTTTGTGTTCTCTATCTGTGAGACTGCTTCTTTTTTGCTATATTCACAAGCTGGTTGTATTTTTAGATTCCAAATATAAGCAATATTATAGAGTACTTGTCTTTCTCGGTCTGACTTTTTCACTTAGCATTACGCCCTCCAAGTCCATGTATGTTGCTGCAACTGGCAAAAGTCTGTTTTCTTAGGGCTGAGTATTGTTCTTCTGTGTGTGTATGCACCATATCCTCTTTATCAACTCATCCATAGATGGACATGTAGGTTTCTTGCATATCTTGGCAATTGTAAACAATGCTACTGTGAACATTGCGGTGCACGTATCTTTTCAAATTAATGTCTTTACTTTTTTGGATATAGACCCAAGAGTGGAATTATTTGATCATGTGTTAGCTCTATTTTTAGTATTTTGAGAAACCTCCATACCATTTTCCACAGTGACTACACCAATTTACATTCCCACCAACAGTGTATGAGGGTTCCCTTTTTTCTACATCTTCACCAACATTTGTTAGTTATGTTCTTTTTGATTATAGGTGTGAGGTGATACTCATTGTGGTTTTGATTTTCATTTCCATGATGATTAATGATGTTGAGCATCTTTTCATGTGCTTGTTGGCTATCTGCATTTCCTCTTTGGAAAAATGCCTATTTATTTCTTCCATCTAGTTTTTTAACTGTTTTTTTTTTTTTTTTTAATGTCAGTTGTACATATAGTTTGTATATGTGGGATATTAATCCTTTATTGGTCATATCATTTGCAAATATTTTCTCCTACTCAGTAGATTGTTTTTTCATTATGTTTGTCAATTACCATTTGTAATTGAAACTCTACATAAAGTAAGAATAGAAGAAAATTACTTAAAGATTTCCTAACAATCAACAGCAAAATATATTAAATTGTGAAATGCTAAAACTACTTCAGTCCATCCCAAAGGAGATCAGTCCTGGATTTTCATTAGTAGGACTGATGTTGAAGCTGAAACTCCAATACTTTGGCCTGATATGAAGAGCTGACTCATTTGAAAAGACCCTGATGCTGGGAAAGATTGAGGGCAGGAGGAGAAGGGGACAACAGAGGATGAGGCAGTTGGATGGCATCACCAACTCAATGGACATGGGTTTGGGTGGACTCCGGGAGTTGGTGATGGACAGGGAGGCCTGGCGTGCTGTAACTCATGGGGTCGCAGAGAGTCAGACATGACTGAGTGACTGAACTGAACTGAAAACTACTATTAAAATTAAGAATATGACAGTAACACCCTTGTGACTAATATTATTCATCATCATTCTAGTGGAGATCTTATTGAACAGAAAGTATAAAAGTTAAACAAATAGTATAAATATTAGATCAACAGATAGCATAATTTTAGTTCTAAATTATATAATTATTTGATTCCACCAAAAGAGACTCTACTAAAATATTTTAGAATTAGAATAGCCGCATTTATTCTAGAAAAATATATTTATTTATATACACAAAGATCAGTAACTATTTTCTCTACTAGTATTAATCACTTAGAAATAGAAACAAAAGAGGTATTCATTCACAATAGTTTTTAAAAGCATTTGGATTAGGTTAGCTAAGAAAAAAACATAAAGTTATATGGACTTACCTGGTCGTCCAGTGGTTAAGACTCCGTGCTTCCACTGCAGGGTACGTGGGTTCAATCCCTGATTGCCTTAGTGGTTAGATCCCCTATGCTGCATGGCCAAAACAAGGGCAGAGAAATTATAAATTCCCATAGCAGGAAATAAGTAGAACTTCCACAAAAGAGAGATAAGGCATCTCTCTAGAATATGTAATGTCTTAAAGGTAATGTCTTAAAATCTTCATAGACCTTCATAAATTGATACAGATTTAATATAATTCCAATCCATTTTCTGGTGGTATAGTTCATATTTGAACATCTTATTTGCTGTGACAGCCAAAAATAGTTTAAAATGGTGGGTGCTGTGTGTTAAAAATGTATAGGGGGATTATAACTTTTTATATAGCTACTGTAGTACAAATAGCGTACTGGAACAAAATAACTTTCATTAGTAGAGCAAGTACCCCATGGGAATTTAGGGAATCATGTTAATTTGGTGAGACTGAATGATTTCTGGTTATAGCAATGTCTGATTTTATGTCTACAGCAAAGACCTAAAGAAATACATAAAATATAACAGAGGAAAACTAAGGAGACACGGTTTTGCTCAAAACTAAACAAGTATTTCTATTAGAAATTGAAGAGAAGAAACAATCCTGTTTATTAACATGGAAGCTGGGAAAGGAGGTGGGAAGTTTCTGATAGGAGCACTTGCTTTGTGGAGAAGCTTCCGCCACACTATTTATCATAGTGGGTGTGCTAACTCGTATTCGAAAAATGGTGGCCTGCCTCTGGTGGCCTGGAGATCTGGAGAGATTATAGAGTCAACATCTTTAGGTACATCCTTCCAGAGGTGTCCATTCCTATTTCTAAAATCCTAGGTTTTCGCTAGGAGGGTACTGACACTGGCATAAGAGACCTGCTTTGACTGAGGGGTCAGTTATCAGTGCTGCTCTGCAACTCTCAAAATTAGATCTTCAGACTACCTTTCATTGTGTCTCTCCTTTGAATAAGCTGATAAGAGTCTCTTTAAGGGCTTCCCTGTAGCTCAGATGGTGAAGAATCCACCTGCATGCAGGAGACCCCGGTTTGAACCCTGGGTTGGGAAGATTCCCTGGAGAAGGGCATGGCAACCCACTCCAGTATTCTTGCCTGGAGAATCCCATGAACAGAGGAGCCTGGTGGGCTACAATCCACAGGGTCACAAAGAGTCGGACAGGACTGAGAGCCAAACACCACTCCTGGGCTTTCTGCTTCTCAACCTTAGCAATTAACTGCTAGCTCCCAACTCTCCTTATCTCTTTATCCTTGCAGAGCATAAACACAACCTAGTGGTGATTGACCAACTCTACCGTCTTGGTCAGCATTTTTTTCCCTATATTTTCCTTCCTAGGCACAGCATTCCCTTATGTTGATAGACAAGATTGTATCCTAGCATAACCCAACAGGTAACATGCTTGTATTGGTAAAGGAGAAAAGGGACTGTCCATCTAAAAATTATAATTACTAGCTGGCATGTCCCAAAAGGAGCCAAAAAAGTACTCTGAGACTTAATGTTCAAAGTGCTTGATCAAGGGACTGGACTGTTAGACTGGAGAGGAAAATTCATTAACTTGGGAACACTTTCTCTGACAAGAGATTTAATACCCTGGCAAAAACTGCAGGGTTCAGTTTAAATTCACTGCTGGATGGCTCTTAGAAACCTAGAATAAATAATGGTCAAATCTCAGTGAAGTAGAAATGCCTGAGTTTCCCTGCTGCTGCTGCTGCTGCTAAGTTGCTTCAGTCATGTCCGACTCTGTGCAACCCCAGGGACAGCAGCTCACCAGGCTCCCCCGTCCCTGAGATTCTCCAGGCAAGAACACTGGAGTGGGTTGCCATTTCCTTCTCCAGTGCATGAAAGTGAAAAGTGAAAGTGAAAGTGAAGTCACTCAGTCATGTCTGACTCTTAGCGACCTCATGGACTGCAGCCTACCAGGCTCCTCTGTCCATGGGATTTTCCAGCAAGAGTACTGGAGTGGGTTGCCATTGCCTTCTCCGTGAGTTTCTCTAGCAGAGCCTAAAGAAGGAAAACAAAGGCTGAGACAAGTAAGTGGTAATGTAACTGATTTGGTTCAGCCAGTTATATTAGATGAGGCCAGAATATCCACTAGAGGACTGTGCTCCATGAGAGGACTTATCAAGAAAATGGTGATGAGTATACAACAGTATACACCATATACATCAGTAGTATGTTCAGTGGTGGTTCTTCTCTTCAGGTCAGGCATGAGGATGGAAAAGGAATTCACACAACTGAGCTCATGAACATCTGTGAGAATGAAGAAGTCACAAAGGCCAAGTGGCAAAGCTTAATAACTAGAAACTAGGATTGGCAGTTGCCATGTATGGGCAAGATACATGAAGCCAAAAGGGCTTGACCTTCTGGAAGGTCAAAAGAAAGCTGTAAAGACACAGGGGTGTGTGTGTGTGTGTGTGTGTGTGTGTGTGTGTGTGTGTTGCTCAGTCATGTCCAACTTTTTGCAACCCCGTGGACTGTAGCCTGTCAGGCTCCTCTGACCATGGGATTCTCCAGGCAAGAATACTGGAGTGGGTTGCCATTCCCTTCTCCAAGAGGTCCTCTCAACCCAGGGATCGAACCCAGACCTCTTGCATCGCAGACAGATACTTTATCCTCTGAGGTTAGAGGTAAAACAGATAGGCAACAAAAAAAGGTTAAATTGATGTTTAAAATCTGTAACACCAAAATAAATCAAGGATTTTGAAGCAGAAGGATAAAAATGGGCAGGAGCAGGAAAGGTAGAGCAGTAGATACTGGCTAGGTACAATTTGTCCTGCTGCTTGAGTCCTGTCTTCTGTCAGGTAGACCCTATGGTGTTGGAGGTGCCAATAGGAGGACCTGATGCAATATGCAGTCTATGGCAAGTTCCAGATAGAAAACCATGATGCAGTCCTCTAGGGAATCAGAAACAAGACCATGCCATCAGCAAGACAGGATTACACCTCCTTTGAGAAAAAAAGTCTGTTACCTGATCGTGGAAGAGATAAAATTCTTGACCCCAGGGCACCAAGTTACCATGCATCTAGAACCACCCATTTTTGGCGTTCAGTTAGACAAGCCAAACCATAATTTGGACAGGCCCTATATCCTTCTGCATAGGCATAGGCATTTTCTTAATAAAATTCTTGCATAGTTAGTCTCATCTTGATATCTGCTTCTCAGAGGACCTGGCCTAGCACACATACTTTATTATTTTCTTCCAAATGTTCATTGAGAAGTATGGGATTCCAGAATGCAGCTGTCCAGAACATAAACTCTTGAAGAGAAGGATTTGTGTTTTTACCTGTTTCTGGAGCAGGCTTGACTTGTATTGGCACTCAGCAGAGAGGTATTCAATAAATGAAGACACCAAAAGGGGAAATCAAATAAATATGACAAGGCCCCCAAAGGCACAGGTTCTCTAGCTGAGCAATAGTGTGCTAAGGTGCAAGAGAGTAAGGAGTAGAATAGATTGAATAGAATGGGAAATGCTACCTAAAAAGCATTTAAGCTTTAACATTTTAATAACACTTCACTGACCAATTAAAACAAGTCCAGAGGTTAAATCTAGTTGGTGGACTATTAGTATGTAACCTCTGAGTGGTGTATAGTACAAAGTTATTCCTCATGGTAATAACCCATAAGATGAGACTCGCCTGGTGGCTCAGACAGTAAAGCGTCTGCCTACAATGTGGGAGACCCAGGTTCGATCCTTGGGTTGGGAAGATCCTCTGGAGAAGGAAATAGCAACCCACTCCAGCACTCTTGCCTGGAAAATCCTGTGGATGGAGAAGCCTGGTAGTTTGCAGTCCATGGGGTTGCAAAGAGTCAGACACGACTGAGTGGCTAAACTTTCAGTTTCTGAGTGATGTAAAGTAAAAAGTTATTCCTCATGGTAATAACCCATAAGATGATGAGATTTACATCATGAATAATAAGGGCAGCTAATGGCACCCCACTCCAGTACTGTTGCCTGGAAAATCTCATGGATGGAGGAGCCTGGTAGGCTGCAGTCCATGGGGTCGCAAAGAGTCGGACACGACTGAGCGACTTCATTTTCACTTTCCACTTTCATGCATTGGAGAAGGAAATGGCAACCCACTCCAGTGTTCTTGCCTGGAGAATCCCATGGACGGAGAAGCCTGGTGGGCTGCCATCTATGGGGTCGCACAGAGTCGGACACGACTGAAGTGACTTAGTAGTAGTATGACACACAGGACACAATTAGCCAGCATTCAGTAAAAATGTACAGCCAAGGTCTGACAAGAGGCTAAATCAAGTTTGCTTTAGTCTCAAGGAATTTAGATAAGAAGACAAAATATCTGCCTAAAAAACAACATTAATTTCAGTGTTTTACTAGTTAAATGCAAAGTACATCAAGATAGGTTCACAACATACTTGTCAGAGGTGCCTGATTCAGGCAGTGATTAGAGAACTAGACACATCAAGGTGAGAAAAGGGAGCTTTGTTCTGAATGACTCACTAAAATCTGAATCCAGGGCCTGAGCTAGTAAAGTTCCAAGTTATTACTTTTAATTGTTTTCAATCAAGCTTGGGAGGGCACCAAGCAAAATAAGTTTAAGAAGTACCTCTGCCTCTAAGAACACTATTTTTCACTATCAGAAACTGAGCACATGATATCTAGTCACCTCCCTGCAGGACAAGCCAGCTGTGGTTTGGGACACATTCTCTAATGTGTAAACTTTGTTCAAAAATGCTGGTAAATATCTTGTAAAAGGCTAGCTACACAGGCAGTGCTATTGGGGCTGAAATTCTCCCTAAAATTCAAAGATGATTCATTCTCATTGTCTACAGACTATCAATAACATATTTGTAAAAACAACAACAACAATAAAAACTTTAAAATAACATGAAAATACAAAGAAGTAATAGTGCCTGAGTGATATTTATTTTTTTTAATAAGTTAAGAGTTTTGTCTCTCTTTTTTCCTGATTACAAACTCAGGAAGAGAGGGAGAAAAAGGAGTAAAAAGATACCTGCAAGTTGTTTTGTTCAAAAATGAGAGAATATAACAAAAATCAGCCAATATAACTATTAAGAGCAGAAATAATAGATCTAAAAAATTCCTATGTATCCAGAACACCAATAAAATGAAGATACTTGTTTTCACAAGTGCCTCCAAAATAATGCATGAAAAAATGAAACATCCTTTTATACTTTAAAACGTATGACAAATGGTGATTAAATTCACCCTGAGAGCATGTCAGTTTGAAAAGAGGATTATAAATGCATATGCCACAGGGTGCTCTCTTTTGCAAGGTAGGTGTGTGGGTGGGTTGTGGGGGAAGACTATCCATTTAAATACTGTGTTAACTCTGGCACATTTAGAATGAGAACAAAACTAGATGAAAATTGGAATAACATTGGCCTTCTGGAAGGTTAGGGAGGCTGTCCCTGCAGCAGGTTGGCAATTTGTCACATCAGCTCTTTCATGAACTATCAACCTCATTACCGTGGTTCACTGCACAGTTGGCCCTTGGGATTCCAATACTAATAGCATGTAGAGGGTGATGAGGCTTGTGGTCTCAACTACTTCATTATTGATTCACTTAAAAACATACCACCTACATATTTGAATAAAATAGGTAATACATTAGAGAGGGAGAAACATGAAAAAAAATCCAAAATCAATGGAAGTAAGGGGAACAAAAACCAAGAAAGGGATGTAGGCAGAAATAGCACCATGAAAGCAAGTCTTCTTGAAAAGAGAGGGTGAATAATTTTGTGTGACAGCGACCATTTGTCTATTCTGTTGTTGAGGCCATGTATCAACCAGTAACGGCTATAACTGTGCATTAAGTAGGGCTACTAAAGAAAATAGGTCTTGTGAATATTTTTAAGACCCTGCAAAGACACACAGAGCAAGGTTTATGAAAGATATGTATTTAACCAACCAACCAACCAACTAAACAAACAGAAACTCTAGTGCACTGAGACTCTACAAAGACTTCACCAGAAAAGAGGAGAATGGACCATTTCTAAAGCTCCAAGCTGACATGATATGTATGGAAACATATTGATTCATTAGTAAGTATTAAACAATTTTCTTTTGTGTAGATTCCCCTAATCAAACATTACTAGGGCCCCTCCCCCACCCCCCTTTTTTATGACACTTGAGCCCACTGACAGAATGTGGTCCACTGGAGAAGGGAATGGCAAACCACTGCAGTATTCTTGCTGTGAGAACCCCATGAACAGTATGAAAAGGCAAAATGATAGGGCACTGAAAGAGGAATTCCCCAGGTTGGTAGGTGCCCAATATGCTACTGGAGATCAGTGGAGAAATAACTCCGAAAAGAATGAAGAGATGGAGCCAAAGAAAAAACAACACCCAGTTGTGGTTGTGACTGGTGATAGAAGCAAAGTCTGATGCTGTAAAGAGCAATATTGCATAGGAACTTGGAATGTTAGATCCATGAATCAAGGCAAATTGGAAGTGGTCAAACAGGAGATGGCAAGAGTGAACGTCAACATTTTAGGAATCAGCGAACTAAAATGAACTGGAATGGGTGAATTCCATTCAGTTAATTCCATTAAATGAGATGACCATTATATCTACTACTGTGGGCAAGGATTCCTTAGAAGAAATGGAGTAGCTTTCATAGTCAACAAGAGTCCAAAATGCAGTACTTGGATGCAATCTCAAAAATGACAGATGATCTCTCTATCCAAGGCAAACCATTCAATATCACAGTAATCCAAGTCTATGTCCCAACCAGTAATGCTGAAGAAACTGAAGTTGAATGGTTCAATGAAAATCTACAAGACCTTCTAGAACTAACACCACAACAAGATGTCCTTTTCATTATAGGGGACTGGAATGCAAAAGCAGGAAGTCAAGAAACACCTGGAGTAACAGGCAGCTTTGGCCTTGGAGTACAGAATGAAGCAGGGCAAAGGCTAACAGAGCTTTGCCAAGAGAACACACTGGTCATAGCAAACATCCTCTTCCAACAACACAAGAGAAGACTCTACACATAGACATCACCAGATGGTCAATACTAAAATCATACTGATTATATTCTTTGTAGCCAAAGATGGAGAAGCTCTATACAGTCAGAAAAAACAAGACCAGGAGCTGACTGTGGCTCAGATCATGATCTCCTTATTGCCAAATTCAGACTTACATTGAAG
>NW_011494835.1:10689075-10690293 GCF_000754665.1 Bison bison bison | reverse complement strand
AAATGTCTGTCTGAGGAGGCCTTACAAATAGCTGTGAAAAGAAGAGAAGTGAAAAGCAAAGGAGAAAAGGAAAGATATACCCATTTGAATGCAGAGGTCCAAAGAATAGCAAGGAGAGATGAGAAAGCCTTCCTCAGTGATCAGTGCAAAGAAATAGAGGAAAACAATAGAATGGGAAAGACTAGGGATCTCTTCAAGAAAATTAGAGCTACCAAGTTATTTCATGCAAAGATGGGCACAAAAAAGGACAGAAGCAGTATGGACCTAACAGAAGCAGAAGATATTAAGAAACGGTGGCAAGAATACACAGAAAAACTATATAAAAAAGATCTTCATGACCCATATAATCACAATGGTATGATCACTCACCTAGATCCAGACATCCTGGAATGCAAAGTCAAGCGGGCTTTAGGAAGCATCACTATGAACAAAGGTAGTGGAGGTGATGGAATTCCAGTTGAGCTATTTCAAATCCTAAAAGATGATGTTGTGAAAGTGCTGCACTCAATATGCCAGCAAATCTGGAAAGCATAGCAGTGGCCACAGGACTGGAAAAGGTCAGTTTTCATTCCAATCCCAAAGAAAGGCAATGCCAAAGAGTGCTCAAACTACCACACAGTTTCACTCATCTCACACATTAGTAAAGTAATGCTCAGAATTCTCCAAGCTGGCTTCAACACTATGTGAACCATGAAATTCCAGATGTTCAAGCTGGTTTTAGAAAAGGCAGTGAGCCAGAGATCAAATTGCCAACATCTGCTGGATTATTGAAAAAGCAAGAGAGATCCAGAAAAACATCTATTTCTGCTTTATTGACTATGCCAAAGCCTTTGAATGTGTGGATCACAATAAACTGTGGAAAATTCTGAAAGAGATGGGAATACCAGACCACATGACTTGCCTCTTGAGAAATCTTTATGCAGGTCAAGAAGCAATAGTTAGAACTGGACATGGAACAACAGATTGATTCCAAATCTGGAAAGGAGTACACCAAGTCTGTATATTGTCATCCTGCTTATTTAACCTATATTCAGAGTACATCATGAGAAAAGCTGGGCTGGATGAAGCACAAGCTGGAATCAAGATTGCAGGGAGAAATATCAATAACCTCACATATGCAGATGACACCACTCTGATGGCAGAAAGTGAAGAAGAATTAAAGAACCTCTTGATGAAAGTGAAAGAGAAGAGAAAGTTGGCTTAAAACTCAACATTCAG
>NW_011494835.1:10688606-10688975 GCF_000754665.1 Bison bison bison | reverse complement strand
CCAAAGATGGAGAAGCTCTATACAGTCAGAAAAAACAAGACCAGGAGCTGACTGTGGCTCAGATCATGATCTCCTTATTGCCAAATTCAGACTTACATTGAAGAAAGTAAGGAAAAGCACTAGACCATTCAGGTATGACCTAAATCAAATCCCTAACAATTATACAATGAAAGTGAGAAATCGATTCAAGGGACTAGATCTGATAGACAGAGTGCCTGAAGAACTATGGATGGAGGTTCATGACATTTTACAGGAGGCAGTGATCCAGACCATCCCTATGAAAAGAAATGCAAAAAAGTGAAATGTCTGTCTGAGGAGGCCTTACAAATAGCTGTGAAAAGAAGAGAAGTGAAAAGCAAAGGAGAAAAG
>NW_011494835.1:10666276-10688506 GCF_000754665.1 Bison bison bison | reverse complement strand
AAGCTGGAATCAAGATTGCAGGGAGAAATATCAATAACCTCACATATGCAGATGACACCACTCTGATGGCAGAAAGTGAAGAAGAATTAAAGAACCTCTTGATGAAAGTGAAAGAGAAGAGAAAGTTGGCTTAAAACTCAACATTCAGAAAACGAAGATAGAAGACATCTGGTCCCATCAGTTCATGGCTAATAGATGGTGAAACAGTGGAAACAGTGTCAGACTTTATGTTTTTGGGCTCCAGAATCACTACAGATGGTGACTTCAGCCATGAAGTTAAAAGATGCTTACTTCTTGGAAGAAATGTTAAGACCGATCTAGACAGATTATTAAGAAGCAGAGACATTACTTTACCAACAAAGGTCCATCTAGTCAAAGCTATGGTTTTTCCTGTCATCATGTATGGATTGAGAATTGGACTACTAAGAAAGCTGAGCACTGAAGAATTGATGCTTTTGAACTGTGATGCTGGAGAAGACTCTTGAGTCCCTTGGACTGGAAGAAGATCCAAGCAGTCCATCCTAAAGGAAATCAGTCCTGAATACTCATTAGAAGAACTGATGCTGAAGCTGAAACTCCAATACTTTGGCCAGCTGATGCAAAGAACTGGCCCAGTTGAAAAGACCCTGATGCTGGGAAAGATTGAAGGTGGGAGGAGAAGGGGACGACAGAGGATGAGATGGTTGGATGGCATCACCGACTCAATGGACATGAGTTTAACTCCAGGAGTTGGTGATGGACAGGGAGGCCTGGTGTGCTGCAGTCCATGGGGTTGCAAAGAGTCGGACATGACTTAGTGACTGGGCTGAAGTGAACTGCACTGAGGGACTCGTTTATGGAGAAAAAATAAAAAACTTACCTGTTAGTAGAGACCATCTAGGAGAAGGCAATGGCAATCCACTCCAATACTCTTGCCTGGGAAATCCCATGGACGTAGGAGCCTGGTAGGCTACAGTCCTTGGGGTCGCAAAGAGTCGGACTCGACTGAGTGACTTCACTTTCACTTTTCAGTTTCATGCACTGTAGGAGGCAATGGCAACCCACTCCAGTGTTGTTGCCTGGATGATCCCAGGGACGGGAGCCTGGTGGGCTGCCATCTATGGGGTTGCACAGAGTCGGACACGACTGACGTGACTTAGCAGCAGCAGTGACCATCTGGTCAACTTAAGAGTCTTCTTATTTAGCAGCAATGGATATTTAGTATAGTTGTTGCTTTAAATTTTTAAAAAACAATTATATTTTATATGGGTTATAATGCTAGGCTTCCTCTGTGTTATATTTATTGATTCATTGAAAAAGCAAAAGATATGCAAGCAATAATAGTTTTCAAAAAGTTTATATAAACTAACATATTTCAACTACTTGCAGTCTTTAGATAGTACTATCCGTTATAGCTCCATGAGGCTTCATGAACCACTAGCTTCATGAGGCTATTAAACTTTAACTTTAAATAAAATTTAAAATTCAGTTTCTCAGCCACTCAGGCCACATCAGATGGTCATATATGTGATGTATAGCAACCGTATCTCAAGCACAAATATAGAACATTTTCATCAATAGGCCTCAAATAATATATCTGAAAAGAAATTCAGAGTAGATTAAAATAAATAGAAAATAAAAATTTCATGAAGTTACATTTTTTTCTGGCATCAGTCACTCACTGTATTTTTGACACCATCATCTAAAAATATTTTGCATTTAACACATATATTTCAACTGCTCTTGGTGAACATTCGTAAAATGACTAAAATATGGTTCTCAGATTTGATCATGCAAATGTCCTTTTTCACATGGAAATGTGGATTGAGGCAGCTAAAATTTTTGGTAGAAGTAGGGAGTCTTTTGTTGTATTGCAATTATAAATAGTTTTATTACCAGTCATCATGAATGTGACTATTTACATAAGGCAGGATGGAATTTCTCATTGTAAAATGACAGCTGCTGAAAATAATCATTAGACTTTCAATACTTGAAGGTATACACTAAAAAAAATCTAAAAATGGTTGAAAGCAGAGCCATCCTAAACTTAGAAAGTCAATTAAAATGTGTTTCAGCGCAGAGTTTTATAACATGTTCCTGTTTCTAAGGTCATTTCTATGGAAGAGCAAACTAAGTGAGATAGAGTGTGAATGAGGCCCCCACACCAGGATGTGAAGCTAAACTTTTTTGATATTCTTAGAGATTTCTGTAACTTTTCTTTTCCATCGACTTCTTGTCATGTGGAGTGTGTATGCAAGCTTGCATGTATGTGTGTTTTAAGATAAGGCAAAGCCATATTTTAGGCATAAAAGGGATGGAAGTTTTCAAACGGTATGAAAAGTGTTTCTAGCTGGAGGCTACCTGAAATCTTATGAGGATTCTGATAAAAAATATTTCCAGCTCAGTTTGAGAGAATTCTGTAGATGGAAATTGCATCAGAACTTTTGAACCAGTGGCTTTGTTGCTGACTGCCCAGTTTGGGGTTACAATTGGCTTAAGGAGAAAGCATTCACCACGTCCAGAGCAGCTTGTTTCTGTATATCACACAGTTTTTCTCATCCTTAATTTTTGAGGCTTCTGATTTCTTGGGGTCTTTTTTCCTTGATAATTCCTTAGGTTGGAATATCTTAATCTCCTTTTCTAACATCATTGCTGAAAGAAACCTGGAGGGTCTGCTCTGAATGGTTACTGTTGCATTGTGTTCCATTTCCTCTATTGTTCCCCATTATTTTCAAGGTAAAAAATAAAGTCTGTAGGATAACATTGATGAGTTTTTTTTCCCAATCTTTGTGTAAATTTGATTCTCCTTTATTAAGACCCTATTCAGTCAGACTAATTTAATCACTGTTCTGGAACTCTGCACCACTGTCCCATTAGAGGGATTCTGTCTGAATGTTCTTCATTCTCAAAATACCATATCAGTCTTAAAAATTCCAAAAAACTGCCATGACCTATTATCATCTACATGACATTCCATTCTAAGTTCTCAGAGGCGTTTAAGAAGATTCTAGGTCAGACTGCCTACCCTCTTAACCAGGTTGGGCTAGGCTTTAGCTCTAGGACTTAGGAAAGTACTTCAACCTCTTTCAGTTCAGTTCAGTCGCTCAGTCGTGTCCGACTATTTGCGACGCCATGAATCACAGCACACCAGGCCTCCCTGTCCATCACCAACTCCCAGAGTTCACCCAGACTCATGTCCATCAAGTCAGTGATGCCATCCAGCCATCTCATCCTCTGCTGTCCCCTTCTCCTCCTGCCCCCAATCCCTCCCAGCATCAGAGTTTTTTCCAATGAGTCAACTCTTCGCGTGAGGTGGCCAAAGTAATGGAGTTTCAGCTTTACCATCATTCCTTCCAAAGAAATCCCAGAGCTGATCTCCTTCAGAATGGACTGGTTGGATCTCTTTGCAGTCCAAGGGACTCTCAAGAGTCTTCTCCAACACCACAGTTCAAAAGCATCAATTCTTCGGTGCTCAGCCTTCTTCACAGTCCAACTCTCACACCCATACATGACCATAGGAAAAACCATAGCCTTGACTAGACGAAACTTTGTTGGCAAAGTAATGTCTCTGCTTTTGAATATGTTATCTAGCTTGGTCATAACTTTCCTTCCAAGGGGTAAGCGTCTTTTAATTTCATGGCTGCAGTCACCATCTGCAGTGATTTTGGAGCCCCCAAAAATAAAATCTGACACTGTTTCCACTGTTTCCCCATCTATTCCCCATGAAGTGATGGGACCAGATGCCATGATCTTCATTTTCTGAATGTTGAGCTTTAAGCCAACTTTTTTACTCTCCACTTTCACTTTCATCAAGAGGCTTTTGAGTTCCTCTTCACTTTCTGCCATAAGGGTGGTGTCATCTGCATATCTGAGGTTATTGATATTTCTCCTGGCAATCTTGATTCCAGCTTGTGCTTCTTCCAACCCAGCGTTTCTCATGATGTACTCTGCATATAAGTTAAATAAGCAGGGTGACAATATACAGCCTTGACGTACTCCTTTTCCTATTTGGAACCAGTCTGTTGTTCCATGTCCAGTTCTAACTGTTGCTTCCTGACCTGCATACAAATTTCTCAAGAGACAGGTCAGGTGGTCTGGTATTTCCATCTCTTTCAGAATTTTCCACAGTTTATTGTGATCCACACAGTCAAAGGCTTTGATAGTCAATAAAATAGAAATAGATGTTTTTCTGGAACTCTCTTGCTTTTTCCATGATCCAGCAGATGTTGGCAATTTGATCTCTGGTTCCTCTGCCTTTTCTAAAACTAGCTTGAACATCAGGAAGTTCACGGTTCACATATTGCTGAAGCCTGGCTTGGAGAATTTTGAGCACTACTTTACTAGCATGTGATATGAGTGCAATTGTGCAGTAGTTTGAGCATTCTTTGGCATTGCCTTTCTTTGGGATTGGAATGAAAACTGACCTTTTCCAGTCCTGTGGCCACTGCTGAGTTTTCCAAATTTGCTGGCGTATTGAGTGCAGCACTTTCACAGCATCATCTTTCAGGATTTGAAATAGCTCAACTGGAATTCCATCACCTCCACTAGCTTTGTTCATAGTGATGCTTTCTAAGGCCCACTTGACTTCACATTCCAGGATGGGTCTCAGATTCATCAACATAATTTCAAATTCTAACTCAAAGGAAAACTGTGAGGAATTAGTAATAATCTGTGTAAAACTTAACAATCAGCACATTGTGAACACTCAGTAGATTCTATTATGACTGTTTAGTATTTTATCACAGGCTTCCTGTGACAGCTCTCATGCCTAAACAACTGGAATGGAAACTATTTGAAAGCAATACTTTTTTGGGTTATTAGTGAGTTCAGATTTTTTTTCCCTTATAACACTTATTGGAATAACTAATACTTGAATCACACTCAATTAGTGTGTTTCAAAGTATATTATATATTTCAAAAACCCTTTTAATTATGTAACTCTAAAACAGTAAGTTAACCATAACTCATTTTCAAATGTCATAAGATTATTTACCAATATAGTAACAAATTAGAGCCTGAGAAGTAATTTTAAAAATTCAAAAAATAGTAAAAGTAAAAATGTCTAAAAATTAAGTTCAAGACTTGTTATTATAGTAAGGAAAAGTAGCAATGTTTGTAGATGCTCTAAAGAAATACAATATAAAGCAGAAGCAGTGGTATAACTTTGTTAAAGAAGATAGAATTTTAATTATTTACAGACACTATGATTTTCTATTTGGCATCCTCAAAGAATAAATAGAGTTAATAAAAGAGTTCAGAAAGCAGCTGGATAGATGATAAATATCTCAAATTCAATAGTTTTCACATGTAACAACAGTAACCAATTCAAAAATATAATGGGAGAGAAAGGTTACAAGAGAATAATGCATTTGTTAAGCATCAGAAGCTATTTCAATCTACTGAAATTATAATGCTCTATTTGCTACTCTGAAAAAATAAATTTATCAAAATATCATGAGTATATTTTATTCTATTAATATAAAATAATGGTTTTTTTAAAAAAAGGAAGGTAGAGTTGCTATTGATCATTCATGGGTGTAACTTCTGCATTGTTCTCATGCTCTGAAGCATGATTCTCCAACAGACTCAGAGTAATCTCATGTATATTCCCATATATAATGCCATATAGGAGACTTAGTCAATTTTGCTTGGACTAAAAATTCAAAATTTTGCCTAATATCTCTCTGCTACACATTATTAAACCACATATTTTGAAACACTGTTACTTTCTTACATGCATTCATCTACCACATTGGTAATACTAGTAATGGAGTCCTTTTCTTCACAAAACAAAATAAGTTTTTGTGCTGTTATTTATATGTATGGCCAGTTCAACCTGCTATACTCTTTCTGTGATGAGGCTGGGTCTCTGCAAATTTTTCTTCCTGGACTCTTCTAGTCAAGTGGGGAGTAGAGGGGCATAGGCTGTAGATTGAGGGTGGAATGGTACTTTCTTCACAGTCCAGCTTCTGTCAGTGGCTGCACCCACCTTGATAAGTTAAGCATCAATTGCATTCCACCTCATTTATGTTTAATCAATATGTCTCAGAAAAATTACAAGCTACTTTAGTTGTCTCTCCTTCATTGGCAGGCAGATTCTTTACTACTAGTGCTGCCTGGGAAGTCCCTTGGTATTCCAAAAGATACCTGAATTATGAGTGCTATGATTCCTTCCACTTTTAGGAAACAAATATAATACATTTAACTAATGTTGGGGGAGTTTGTAATTTCCTCAATTCTGTCTTGTCACAGCAAAATAGACTGGTATTACAGCCCCATGTGATTTCCTCAGATGGAACAGTATTACAGCCCCGTGTTACATGTCAGTTTTATTTAGAAAATAAAGCAAAATACATCCTCAGGCATGAGGGTGGGCTGACCCAAAAGAAGAGAAGAAAAGAAAAGCCCCCGGCCCAATTTTGGCTCCTCTTTTTGTATGTTTTTTCTCCTCCCCCTGAGCCTGCCCTATGTAAATTGGGCTAGCCAGGAGGGCTGTTTGTTTTACCTGAGGTCCTCACTCCAGTCCTCAGACCTTCCTTTGTTCTGTTCTTTGTCTTTTAGCCACCGCCATTCTGGACTCCTTTTTCCTATTCTAACTACCTAATGCTAATATTCCTAGTAGGTTCATAAAGTGTCAAATAAAAGCACCTCAATTAACAACTGGAATATGTAACCAAAAATATATTTTTACCAAAGTTTTAAAATGTGTTTTTGACTACATTTGAATTAGTAATAGCAAATAATCACATACATACCATCATTTGCATATGTCTAAGTAAAGAATATATTTGAGGGGGAAAACAATAAACAGCAGGGAACAAAAAATCACCCGGATGTGGAAGTGGAACGGCTACCCACTCCAGTGGGAAGCCGAACCTTCTCAAGGGTATCTTCCCAACCCAGAGGTTGAATCCAGGTCTCCTGCATTGCAGGTGGATTCTTTACCAGCTGAGCCACCAGGGAAGCCCAAGAATACTGGAGTGCAAAGCCCATTCCTTCTCCAGCAGATCTTCCTGGCCTAGGAAATGAACCCTGGTCTCCTGCATTGCAGGAGGATTCTTTACCAACTAAGCTATCAAGGAAATAAAACAAGCAAAAAAAAAAAAATATATATATATATATATATATATATATATATATATTTGTGAATCCCCACAGACTTTCAACTTTATTTTTTGAGACCAGACTTTATCTCTGTTTTGTATTTTGTATTTCAACTTAGAGACCTCATCGATCTTTCTCCCGGTCATCTTTTATGCTTTCAAATTTACCTCAGACCCTTTTCCTCTCAACTATTTATGTTTCTTTTCTCTCTTCATGGAATTACTGATAATGATAAATGATTCAAACTAACTTGAAATATTTTATATATCATACTCCCCCTAGTAGTGATAGTTGCTCAGTCATGTCCCACTCCTTGTGACCACAAGGACTGTAGCCTGCCAGGCTCCTCTGTCCATGGGATTTCCCAGGCAGGAATACTGGAGTGGGTTGCCATTTCCCCCTGTTTATACACAAAAGCTAGAATTGCTGCTCCACCTATAAAAACACTTTTACTAAATAAAACTGATTTAAAGGTGCTTTGTCTTTGATTAAGATAGATAATAAGAGTTTGCATAATTAAACATAGCAGACAACTTCCCCAAATATTCATATTTTGGCCTGTGGGTGAATTTCTATTTATCTTAAAATGTGAATGCTATCTGTTGTTCTGCTAATATATAATATTTCAAAAATAAAAAGAGTAAAAACAATATTATGAAGAAAAAAAACCAATTCAGAAGGAACTGGAAGGTTACCTCTGTCTTGCTTAACTCAATTCTGTTTTTTCACTCTATAATGCAGATAGAAAAATTATACTGTGTTCCTAATCTGGGAGACTCACTTTAGCATTTGCATTTTCCCTGCTTTTCTTCTGGGAGTAGAGAATTTACTGGAGGACAAGGCAAAATGGGAGAAGATAAAATAGCAATCTCCTTAATCCTTCCCATTTTGTGTCTTTTTGGATGGAGAGCCTCTTTTACCACAGAGTAACATGAATCTTTAATGAAAGCAAATGTTTTTTCTTTAAGAATTTAAGATTTTGCTTGGAATTATGAATTTAAAATGGATTATCTGTTTATATGTAATTGAGAAATACCTGGAAATTCAATCATGTTTCATTTCAGAGTGATCAAAGCCAATTGGGGTAAATACATAATAACAAAGAACAGTTTTGATAGTGATTTATAGGACTGTCTTTACCACTGAAATGTTAAAGCATAATATGACTTTTGGAGGTCTCTAGTATTAGTTTTTATCTGTGTTTTAAGATTATGGGTATCCCCAAATGAATAGTCTATTGTTTAGCTACACAAAGGGGACCATCCTATTTGACCCCTGAGGTGATCACTCAGAGCCTCAAGTGGGAGAGTTCATTACCTGAAGCTTGGCATGAATAATAATGAATGCCATTAGTCATCATAAAATTTTCCAACAGCTTTCAAACTTGTAACCACAGTATTTGATTCACTGACCTCCTGTGGCACTCAACCCCACAAGCTGTGTAGTGTGTAATGAAAAATAGGTTTTTTTCATTTATTCTGTATGAATATACTGCTAATTTTACACTCATTAGAGGACAGTATACACATAACATAAACTGTTAGAACTTTCCAGATACTTTCTGGATATACAGTCATGATGAAATATAAAACAGAGTCATTGCATCTTGAAACATGTTTCAGTAGGAAGATTATTTTTAATACCTATGGGTCAGGGCCAGGTTTCCTTTGCTTTCAAAATAGACCTTAATTGACATTGTATTTATGTTACACTAAGACTCCATTATGTGATTACAATTTGATATAAAGTTACAAGAGTTATCACTTTTACAAAATATGACCAAAATTTTTGCAACCAAGACATGATAGTGTAGAACAAAGACATGATAGCTTGAGCTGTTTTTGGCAAATACTGTCTTTCCTTTTCCTACTGTAGAGTGTCCTTCCCTGATCCACTGAGGTTAGGCTTGGCCTCATGTCTTGCTTTGGCCAATGGGATGATTGACAGAGGTAACATAAGCATCATCCTTAAGTCTGCTTGTCCAGTGTGGCTTGGTTTTTGCACTCTAGTGACCTACCGTGAGAAGAGCAGGCCCCAGGGAGCCACTGTCCTCCATTTGAGTCCCAAAGAAGTACATGTGGAATCGAGCTGATTAAACTGCAGTTGAGCCAAACTGAACCAACTTTCAACCTGAACCGAAGTTACCCAATCTACCCTGGCTAGAAGAGTTCAAGTGCTATCAAAAATTCAGATCCCTAAAAATGAGAATAAATGGAATAAGTGCTTGTCGTTTGTTTTAAGTCTCACTGAGTTTTTGGGATACAGCATTACTGAAGCAAAAAACTCACCAATAAACCATGGAAAACTGAGTTTTTTAGATTTAACAGAGATTCTGAAGTTATTCTAAATTTACTTTCCAGCTCTGTCTTAGAAGGGAAACATAATTAGGAGCCGGGCATTTCCAGTTTTAGCTGATTATTCAGGGTGAATTCCCATCTTTTTTTTTCTTCTGGAAATAGCAGATTGAAAATGATACAGTTGTTGCATGAATCGTACTTTAAAATATGTGATATTTATGAAAGAGGAAGTGAGATAAATAGGATCAGTAAAATAATGTTTATCTACCTACTGTTAGACATTTTTGGTGGTCTAGATTTTTTTCCAAATTAATCCTCTGTGGATTTTTAAAAAAATTTCCGATTGTCTGATCAGAATAATATTTATTGTTGTTGTTTAGTCGTTAAGTTGTGTCTGACTCTTTTGCAACACCATATACTGTAGCCCACCAAGCTCCTCAGTATAAGATTTCCCAGGCAAGAATACTGGAGTAGGTTGCCATTTCCTTTGCTAGGGGAGCTTCCTGACCCAGGGATCAAACCGGTGTCTCCTGCATTGTTTACCACTGAGCCACAAGGGAAGTCCTCAGAGTAGTATATTATTTCCCAAATTCATTGCAGTTAAAAAAAAAAACAAAACACTGACTATTCTTTCCCTACTTAGATAAACTGCACAGGACTATGCTAAATTTATCTCTCATAAAGAAATATACACATATCCGTAAGTATTCCCCTCTATGTTCTTTTTTAAATCATATAGGCAGTATTTATTATGAAAGGATAAAGAAATAGGAGTGGTGGAGAGCAGCTCATGATACTAGCAATGACGATTATAACTAGATCATGTAGTACTGAGAGTTTATAAGGTACTGTGAATGAAGTTCGTTCAGTTTTTACAAAAATTTGTGAGAATATTAGATTAGGTGATCAATCACCTTCTTAATCGCCCCCCTTCCCCCACCCCGGTAGAACAAGGCTCAGGAAATTTAAGTGAAGTTTTTAAACAACAGATCATTTTCTTGAATTTCGGTCTTCTGACCCTCTTACTTTCAATTATAAAAAAACACTATTACTAGTAAATATGAACACACTTTTCCTGACATCCAATTCCCACTCTCTGGGAGTTAAGCAAGGTCCTATTCAAATCTGGTTCACCACAAAAGTTTCACACATATTTCATGTGCTCTTAAATTAAAAATATCTTCCCATATCCATCTCTATCAATTCCATTCCTCTTCCAAATTATTCCTGGAAATGGGGTGGTCATGTCCCTTGCTTATTTCTTGTTTTATAATATTGAATCCATCACCCAGTCCTAGAGTTTCTACACTCCAGGTAGCTCTTGGATTTAACAATTTCTCTGACTTTATCCTGCCTCTGATGTGTTCTAAAACACCAAAATGTTTCATGTGAAACCAATTCAACAGTTTTGGTTCTGGCATGAAGCTCTCATCACCATGTCTTCTCAGAGGACAGTGGAGGTTTTTCTTTTCTCTGATCTCTGTCTCTTCAGCCTGTACCTCCAACCTAGGAACATGGATCTAGAAATTAAAGAACTTGTTAATATTTTGCTGTGTGGTCACTAAGGGTGCTGTATTTTTTTTTTTTTTTTTTAGTTATTTCCGTGGATACCCCCTGACTGAACTCATTATAAATATTCCTCTTATTTTTGGCATTAAAAAAATAAAACAAACAAAAAGATGAGAATGAGAGAAGGCAAACATATGAGAACGAAAACAAGGCAGAGATTTGAAAGTCCTTGATTTATCTCAATGTACTCCTGAAACAGCTGGAAAAGTCATTATTGATGTTCTTCTCTGATGTTCAAGTGTGAGTTTTCTGAGGAGAAAATTTCTTAAATCCTGTAATTTATAAATGCCTATTATACTGGAAGGTGAAAGTTGGAGATTAGCCCTGTAGTCTTTCTACTTCCTTTCTCAGAAGGCTCTGGAAGTAGAGGGAGATTGGTCCATATTCTATACCTAGAGATGAATGCTATTAACATTATGGTGTTCTGTATATACTTCCAGATTTTTCTGTTTATGAACACATAGGTGTTTTGTTTTATTCAAAGTATAAATTGTCCCAGTACTTCTGAAAAATGAGAACAACAAAGATATTTTTAAATGTTTTCATGTATCAGCAAAGAAAAAAACCACACACACACACTAAGATGAGCAGAGTCTCTGTGATCCAGAGACAGAAATAGACAGGTGGCTTTCTGGAGTTCACCTCTGAAGGAGGAAGGGACTCCAATAGCCCAAGTGAAGGCCCATGTGGGTTAGGCCTCTGGTAAGAAGGTAAATGGGGCGTCCCCAGAGGCTCAGATGGGAAGGAATCTGCCTGTAATGCCAGAGACCCAGCTTCGATTCTTTAGTCAGGAAGATCCCATGGAGAAGGGAATGACTACCCACTCTAGTATTCTTGCCTGGAGAATTCCACAGACAGAGGAGGCTAGAGGGCTACCGTAGATCTATGACAGGACTTCTCAAGGTGTACTAGAAGCTGAAAAGAACTGGAGTCATTATCCAGAGCTATGGACTTTGAAGAGCTCCTTGATTGGGGAGAAATTTGAGAGTGGAAAAATCGGTTCAACAAAGAGCCAGGTAAAATGTAGGACCAGCTGTGGGCTGTAAAGGCTGAAATGGCAAACAAATGTTATTTAGAACTGGAATACCCAACATCTTAAACTGAAGCAACTACAAAATATCCAGACTTGGGATGGGACGGAGAGAAAGGAAAATAAATTTCAAATTAAGCACAAAACAAATTTCCACTAGAAATAAATTTACACATGAATATTTTGAAATAGAGGTAGAAAAAAATTACAAAACCCCAAACAGCTTACAAACTCTACAAATGAGTGAGGGGATTTCTGAAGCAATGAAAAACAAATTAGTATAGCTGTGGTTTAAGTTCCTCAGGAGGTTATGAAACAAAACCTTTGATTGATAAAGCACAAGTTGAAATAAAAATTAAACAAGCATAACTGTGTATATATGTGTGGGTATATAATACATCTTTAACATGTTACAAAGAATATTAAGTTAACTGAAAGTCTACTTACTAACAACAGATAGATTAGAAAATGTAGAAGATTCTGTGAAGGTTCACACAATTTGAAGAATACCATTAATATTCTTGATCTCAACATTCTTGAGGTAGCTCTGGGAATAATCTTTTTATTGTGCAAAATACACAAAACATGAAAAATATCATTTTAAGCATTTTAAAATATACAGTTCAGTGATATTAAGTATATTCACATTGGTTTGCAATGATCATTATCTGCAAAACTTTTTCTTCTTCCCAAACTGAAGTTCTGTACTCATTGCACATAACCCCTTCTTTTTCTCCCTCAAGTCCTAGCAGCCATCATTCTATTTTCTGTCTCTATGCATTTGCCTATTCTATGTACCTAAAGTAAGTGGAATTATATACTATTTGTCTGTTAGTGCCTGGTTTAATTCTCTTAGTATAATGTATTCAAGGTTCATCCAGGCTGTAACATGATTCAGACCTTCCTTCCTTGTCAAGGTTGAAAAATATTCCACTGTATGTAAATGTCACGTTTTGCTTATTTACTCATACATCTTGGTAGACATTTGGGTTATTTCTATTTCTTTTTTGACGTTTTGAACAATGTAGCTATGAACACCAGTATACAAAGATCCTGTTTGAGTCTTTTCTTTCTTTTTTTTTTTTTGAGTATATACCCAGAAGTGGAACTGCTGGATTATATTTGATTCTATGTTTAAATTTTTGGAGAACTGCCATACTGTTTTCCACAGTGGCTGTACCATTTTACATTGCCACAAGCAGTGCACAAGGGTTCTGATATTGCCACATCCTTATCAACACTATTTTTCCTGGATGTCAGACATCCTAATAGGTGTGAGGTGGTATCTTGTGATTTTGATTTGTATTTCCTGAGACATGAACAATGTTGAACATCTTTTTGTGTGTTTGTTGGGGATCTGTGTATCTTCTTCATAGAAATGTCTATTTAGGTGATTTGCTATTTAAATTTGGATTATTTTTTTTTTTAATGGGGAAAATATTTTTAAAATTTCATCAGATAGTGTTGCTTGCTGATTGAAATTTCTGTATGACTCTTTACAGAAATGGAATAAAAGCATTGTGTTGACTGCTAGGGTGCTGCTGCATGATCTGGCTCTGCTAGTTTCCAAATCTCCTTTCACATTCTGTATTCCCTGCCCAATCCTTCCTTCTTAGCCCCCAAAATATCAAGCTCCTGTATCTATAGCTGTTGCCTCTTAAGTTTAAGGGTCTTAAGTCAACCTTGAAATAACTGATTTCTTCTTATGCTTTAGACCTCAGTTTAAATGCCATACTATTTGGAGAGGTCATCCACAAATACTCAATCTAAAGTAGGAACCCTGAATTCTTTTTTTTCCCTTAAGAGAACTCACGAGTATATTAACATACACTCATCTGCTAATTTATACCCCTTGTCTCCTCTTCTGGACCACATACTCACTAAGTGCTGAGTTGTAGCAAGATATTATTGAGGACCTAGAGTAGTATTTTGCATCTTGTAGGTATAAATTAAATATTTCTGATTCCATGAATCAGTATGAAGAGGTATGAGTCTATGCTGTGGGCAGGAAGATGTGGGTTACAGGATCTGAAGGGTCTTTTAATAGGCATATAGGTGACACTGAAGTCAGTGTCTGTATTGTAAGAGGTCTGATCTAATTTCCAAATAATCCACACAGGCCATGACTATACTCCTTTGCACATTGTAATAAGCCTCAAAAAGCCCCAAAGCAGATTTTTGGTAGCAGATAGGGAAATGGACATTCCTCATATTTCACAGACTTCATTCAAAGGAATGAACTTTCTTCCATCTTGAAGCCTGTTTATATATATATATATGATTGCAGTATGGTTGCTCTATAACCTTGTGTTAGTTTCTACTGTACATCAAAGTGAATCAGCTACGTTGTTGTTCATTGTTCAGTTGCTAAGCCCTGTCCAAATCTTTGCAACCCCATGAACTGCATCACACCAGACTTCTCTGTCCTTCACTATCTCCCAGAGTTTGTTCAAACTCATGTCCATTGAGTTGGGGATGCTATCCAACCATCTCATCCTCTGTCACCCTCTTCTCCTTTTGTTTTCAATCTTTCCACGCATCAGGGACTTTCCCAATGAGTCGGCTCTTCCCATCAGGTGGCCAAAGTATTGGAGTTTCAGCTTCAGCATCAGTCCTTCCAATGAATATTCAGGGTTGATTTCCTTTAGGATTGACTGGTTTGATCTTGCTGGCCAAAAAACTCTCAAGAGTCTTCTCCAGAACCACAGACCAAAAGGATCAATTCTTCAGTGCTCAGACATCTTTATGGTCCAACTCTCATATCCGCACATGACTCCTGGGAAAACCATAGTTTTGACTGTATGGATCTTTGTTGGCAAAATGATGTCTCTGTTTTTTAATATGCTGCCTAAGCTTGTTATAGCTTTTCTTCCAAGGAACAAACTTCTTTTAATTCCGTGGCTAGAGTTACCATCTGCAGTAATTTTGGAACCCAAGAAAATAAAATCTGCCTCTGCTTCCAATTTTCCCACATCTATTTGCCATGAAGTGATGGGAACAAATGCCATGATCTTAGTGTTTTGACTGCTGGGTTTTAAGCCAGCTTTTTCACTATCTTCTTTCACCCTCATCAACATACACTTTATTTCCTCTTTGCTCTCTGCAATAGAGTGGTGTCATCTGTATATCTGAGGTTGTTAATATTTCTCCTGGCAATCTTGATACCAACTTGTGCTTCATCCAGCCCAGTATTTTGCATGAGGTACTCTGTGTATAAGTTAAATAAGCAGAGTGACAATATACAGCCTTAAAGTACTCCTTTCCCAGTTTTGAACCAGTCTGCTGTTCCATGCCGGGTTCTAAATGTTGCTTCTTGCACTGCATACAGGTTTCTTAGGATGCAGGTAAGGTGGTCTGGTATTCCCAGCTCTTTAAAAATTTTCCACAGTTTGTTGTGATCCACACAGTCAAAAGTTTTAGCGTGGTCAATGAAGCAGAAATAGATGTTTTTCTGGAATTCTCTTGCTTTCTCTATGATCCAACAGATCTTGGCAATTTGATCTCTGTCTTTTCTAAATCCATCCTTATATCTGAAAGTTCTTGGTTCATATACTGTTAAAGCCTCAATTGAAGGATTTTGAGCATTACCTTGCTAGCATGTGAAATGAGTGCAATTGTACTGTTATTTGAACATTCTTTGGCATTGCCTTTCTTTGGGATTGGAATGAAAACTGACCTTTTCCAGGTGTGTGGCCGTTGCTGAGTTTTCCAAGTTTTCTGGCATAGTGAGTGCAGCCTTTAACAGCATCATCTTTTGGGATTTGACATAGCTCAGTTGGAATTTCATCAGCTCCACTAACTTTGTTTGTAGTTATGCTTCCTAAGACCCACTTGACTTTAAACTCCAGGATGTCTGGCTTTAGGTGAGTGATTACACCACTGTGGTTTTCCATGTCATTAAAGCATGGTCCACTGGAGAAGGAAATGGCAAACCACTTCAGTATTCTTGTCTCAAAAAAATCTATGGATAGTATTAATTAAGCATATACATATATCCCCTCTTTTTGGATTTCCTTCCCATTTAGGTCACCACTGAACTACTCAGTGCACTGAGTAGAATTCCCTGTGCTATACATTAGATTCTCATTAGTTGTCTATTTTATACATAGTATCAATAGTGCATATATGTCAATCCCAGTCTCCAACCCAAGTTATTCTAATGGAGAAACTGGGGAATAAAAGGGACAAGGGAGCTACTGAGCAGATGGTGGGCCTCAGAAAACTATCTTACCTGGAGCCATGCTTTTATATGAATGACAGGAACTACAGTTTGAATACTTTCTGCATCTCCCCAATTCACCATTATTTATTACAAATAATATTATTGTTATTGTTCAGTTGCTAATTGTGTCTGACTCTTTGTGACCCCATGGACTGTAGCATGCCAGGCTCCTCCATCCTCTACTATCTTTTGGATTTCTTGCAGCTTGCTTAAAGAATATTATATTATAATATATTCAAAAGGATGCTTCTCAAAATCTTAAATTCAATCTAGAAGTGTAATTATTTTCTTATTCTATAGACCACCTCACTAGGTCCTAAAACTATGCTATAAATAGTGTTGCTTCTGACTACAGCATTTTTTTTTTTCATTTTTGAAAGAGAAAATAACACGAGTCTCCCTTATTTAATTTATTTCATATATGACTAATTAAATGATTGCAAGGTACTTTTAAAGAGTTAAAAAAATGTAAAACATGCATGGTAACAGCAAATTTCCCTAGAAACAAGCTTTATCATACAAGAGTTAAAGAAACTTTTTTAGGCTCTCTATTAGAACAACAAGATGTGCCTATCTTAAGGCACTTAAGGCACTATCTTAATGACATAGAATTAAGTACCCAACAAAAGTAGTAGGAATAGATCTTAGTAGAGTTGACTTTATCTTTATGAGGCTAAAGTTCTTTTGATGTAGACAGAAGTTCTTTTTTGTCAGTTGCTTACAACTCCAAGCAAAGTAGTTCTGGTTCAGTGTTTTAAATCCCACCGTTGCTCTTCCCAGAAACGTCTAATGGAATGATCCCATAGTCTGCTTTTGAAGACATTGCCACTGGCAGAGATAATTATGCTAGATCTCATATTACTGTCTGTTATCTCTTTAGATTGGGTTAAAAGTGATACAAGAAAAAGAGTAACTGACTACATTGACTAATCAAAGCTTCCTAGAGAGAAGGTAGAAATATAATCATGGCTATTTCTGCTTTCCATGCAGTCCTCTCTATTCCTTCCCACTTTTGTGCCCTTTCACTTACTTCCACAGCTAGTTTGAAATGGCCACTCTCTCCACTCTCTTAGTTTAATCCATTCCTCTGGTCTGCTCGTAAATGGCATTATTGTCATGAAGCATATTGTGATTCCCCACTCTGTGACATTCTCGACTTCCACTGAAGCCCTTGGACAGACCCTAGTTATTTCACAATATTGCCATTTGACTGATAAAGCATTTGTCTTTTGTTCTCAAGTACTTCACATCTCATCTCTCTTTTTTTTTTTTTTTACATCTCATCTCTTATACCATATAATATACTTTAAAATCAGAGAAGGCAATGGCACCCCACTCCAGTACTCTTGCCTGGAAACTCCCATGGACAGAGGAGCCTGGTAGGCTGCAGTCCATGGGGTTGCAAAGAGTTGGACACGGGACATGACTGAGTGACTTCACTTTCACTTTTCACTTTCACGCATTGGAGAAGGAAATGGCAACCCACTCCAGTGTTCTTGCCTGGAGAATCCCAGGGACAGGGGAGCCTAGTGGGCTGCCATCTGTGGGGTCGCACAGAGTTGGACACGACTGAAGTGACTTAGCAGCAGCAGCAGCAGCATACTTTAAAATATACTTTAAAAACTGAAATATAGTCGATTTACAATGTTGTATTAGTTTTGGTTGTATGGCAAAGTGATTCAGATAAATATGTATATACACGGTATATAATGGATTGAATATATTTTTTTTTCAGATTCTTTTCTATTATAGGTTATTATAAGATATTAAATATAGTCCCCTATGCTATACAGTAGGGCCTTTTTTATTTATTTTATATAGTGTATATAAGTTCATCCAAAACCCCTAATTTATTCCTAACCTTCCCTTTCCCTTTGGTAACAATAGTTTTTATTTTTATTTTTTTTCTGTGTCTGAGAGTCTGTTTCTGGTTTATAAATAAGTTCATTTGAATATTTTGTTTAGACTCCACTATAAGAGATATTAAGATTTTTGTCTTTCTCTGTCTGACTTACTTCACTTAGTATGATAATCTCTAGTTGCATCCATGTTGCTGCAAATGGCATTATTTCATTCTTTTTTATGGCCGAGTAATATACCATTGTGCATATATAGCATAAAATTGAATGTTGTTCAGTGCTTAATAGTTGCCACAAAATAAATACTTTATAGAGATGATTATGATTCATTTATACTTTACAATAAGAAAACAATATGGATGATTAAGACAGGAGCTCTTATTGACCTTATCTACTTTTCACTCCTATAAGAAAAAGTTTCCCTTACTTCTACCATGTTTTCTAGTGGTGACTTCTTAATGCAGGTGCAAAACTCTGCAGTACACAGTTGGCCTTTTATATCTGTGAGTTCTGAATCCACAGATTCAAACACCCACTGATCAAAAATAATTAGAAAAAAAATCTAGAAATTTCCCAAAACCAAAACTTGAATTTGCTCTGTCCTGGCAAGTTTTAATATAGCATTCACATTGTATTTACAATTATTTACATGACATTTGCACTGTATTAAGTATCACAAGTAATAAGTTCAGTTCAGTCACTTAGTTGTGTCTAACTCTTTGTGACCTCATGGACTGCAACACGCCAGGCCTCCCTATCCATCACCAACTCCTGGAGTTTACTCAAACTCATGTCCATTGAGTCAGTGATGCCGTCCAACCATCTCATCCTCTGTTGTCCCCTTTTCCTCCCACCTTCACTCTTTCCCAGCATCAGGATCTTTTAAATGAGTCAGTTCTTTGCATCAGGTGGCCAACGTATTGGAGTTGCAGCTTCAGCATCAGTCCTTGCAATGAACACTCAGGATGATCTCCTTCAGAATGGACTGGTTGGATCTCCTTGCAGTCCAAGGGACTCTCAAGAATCTTCTCCAACACCACAGTTCAAAAGCATCAATTCTTTGGCACTCAGCTTTCTTTATGAAGAGATGACAAAGTTACAGGAGGATGTTTACAGGTTACATACAAACACCATGCTAGTTTATACAAGGGACTGAAGTTAGTCTCTGATTTTTTTGTCTCCTGCAATCATAGATTCAGTTCCCTATGATAGACAGGGATGACTGTATCTATAAGAAATTGAAATATCTAAATTGAAATTTTAGAAAATTTCTATCTAAAGAAACAATCCTGGGGAGGATAGAATACAACCTTGAGTTGAATAGTAGCATTGATTTCTCCTCGTAGCAGCTGCCTTTAAGTAAATGTTTATAGTAAGTAATCTGAGGGTTATTTATATATTCATAATGGGCTAAAAATAGCCTTGCATTTTGCATCTTTCATCTGTGTCAGAAGAGGGTCACATAGACTTTCAAAATCTTTCTTCAGAAAATCAATTTTGAGAAAGGATTATTCTAATGTGCCATTTTTTACGGTGTATTTGTTCCACATTCTTAACAAATAGGGATGTGAAATATCCATCAGTGACCACAAAGTCTGTTCTACCCTGAAGATTAATGCTGCTCTTGAAAAGTTTGTACAGTGACTGGACGATAATATCCTAAACAATAAGACAAGGCTTTCTAGCTTTGTAATCAAACTGCAAAACTACACACCCTGCTCCCCACCCCTCACCCCCTGCTTCCCCTTCTTTTCCACACACCTAGAGGCCTCTTTGGAGTTGTTTAGAAAGAAGTGAAAGTGAAAGTCTCTCAGTCATGTCTGATTCTTTGTGACCCCATGGACTATACAGTCCATGGAATTCTCCAGGCCAGAATACTGGAGTGGGTTGCTGTTCCCTTCTCCAGGGGATCTTCCCAACCTAGGGATCAAACCCAGGTCTCCCACACTGCAGGCGTATTCTTTATCAACTGAGCCACCAGGGAAGTCCTGGTGCCCTTTAATCTGTCTGATAGTAGTTGTTCTGCTAGGGGGCAGCTGCTGAAAGGGAGATCAGCCAGGAGAAGGTGACTGAGGAGTTCTCTTAGGATGAGCACCTGTCCGGGAAGTGGAGGAAGCTGACCTGGTAAATGGAGATGTTGTACTGAGGGGCAGCACAACAAACGCCCCCTGAGCCAAGCCAGCAGTTGCTCTGGAGCACTGGCTCTCTGCAGAGGCATCACAGGTTGGTGCAGAGGTCAGGGCTTTACTCGTCCGTGGAATCATGCTTTGGTCTGTCCCTGGAAAGGAGGCATAAACTTGGGCAAAATGACTCTTTAGACAAAGGCTGAGAACTGTTACATGTCAGTAGTCCCAGTAGCTGGGAAATGATGCTTTAGTATTGAAGGCGGGGAGTAATGTGGTACACTGTAGACCCACAAAAATTGTCTTATAAAAGGAAAAAGAATGATAAAATAAGAATATATTAATAATAAATAGTAACATTGACAGAGGAGCCTGCAGGCTACAGTCCATGGTCACAAAAGAGTAGGATAGAAAGTAGGGCCTAAACAAGGAGCAAGAGCAACAACATACAATATTTACATAATTGTCTATGAGCTTATTTTATATTTTCTTCCAATTCTGAGAAAATTTTGTTTTTAGAAAGAACTCCTTAAATCATAATAGGTAAATTAAACTTATTTACCTTATGTACTAAAAGAGTACAGAGAGTCATAGTAATCAATGTTTCCAAATTCATGAATCTGAATCAAAATAACATATGGTAACAATAGGACCCACATCTGATATTTCTGTTTTCATCAGTGTTTTAAAGGTTCACATTATTGTTGATATTGAAATTTAGAAATAATAATTTCTTCTGTTTATGGAGATATAATACTTAGAAGTACAGAATGAAGCAGGACAGGCTAATAGAGTTTTGCCAAGAGAACACACTGGTCATAGCAAACACCCTCTTCCAACAACACAAGAGAAGACTCTACACATGGACATCACCAGATGGTCAATACTGAAATCAGATTGATTATATTCTTTGCAGCCAAAGATGGAAACGCTCTATACAGTCAGCAAAAACAAGACTAGGACCTGACTGTGGCTCAGATCATGAACTCGTTATTGTCAAATTCAGACTTAAATTGAAGAAAGTGGGGAAAACCACTAGGGCATTCAGGTATGACCTAAATCAAATCCCTTATGATTATACAGTAGAAGTGAGAAATAGATTTAAGGGAGTAGATCTGATAGAGTGCCTGATGAACTAAGATGGAGGTTTGTGACATTGTACCGGAGGCAGTGATCTAGACCATCCCCAAGAAAAAGAAATTCATAAAAGCAAAATGGCTGTCTGAGGAGGCCTTACAAATAGCTGTGAAAAGAAGAGAAATGAAAAGCAAAGGAGAAAAGGAAAGATATACTCATTTGAATGCAGAGTTCCAAAGAATAGCAAGGAGAGATAAGAAAGCCTTCCTCAGTGATCAGTGCAAAGAAATAGAGGAAAACAATAGAATGGGAAAGACTAGAGATCTCTTCAAGAAAATTACAGATACCAAGGGAATATTTCATGCAAAGATGGCCACAAAAAAGGACAGAAATGGTATGGCCCTAACAGAAGCAGAAGATATTAAGAAGAGATGGCAAGAATACACAGAAGAACTGTACAACAAAGATCTTCAGGACCAATATAATCATGATGGTATGATCACTCACCCAGAGCCAGACATTCTGGAATGGGAAGTCAAGTGGGCCTTAGGAAGCATCACTATCAACAAAGCTAGTGAAGGTGATGGAATTCCAGTTGAGCTAGTTCAAATCCTGAAAGATGATGCTGTGAAAGTGCTGCATTCAATATGCCAGCAAATTTGGAAAACTCAGCAGTGGCTACAGGACTGGAAAAGGTCAGTTTTCATGCCAGTCCCAAAGAAAGATAATGCCAAAGAATGCTTAAAGTGAGTGAAGTGTAGTCGCTCAGTCGTGTCCAACTCTTTGTGACCCCGTAGACTGTAGCCCACCAGGCTCCTCTGTCCATGGGATTCTCCAGGCAAGAATACTGGAGTGGGTTGCCATTTCTTTCTCCAGGGTATCTTCCCGATCCAGGGATCGAACCCAGATCTCCCTCATTGCAGGCAGACACTTTAACCTCTGAGCCACCAGGGAAGCCCAAGAATGCTTA
>NW_011494835.1:10660558-10665994 GCF_000754665.1 Bison bison bison | reverse complement strand
GCAAGAGTACATCATGTGAAACACTGGGCTGGATGAAGCACAAGCTGGAATCAAGATTGCTGGGAGAAATATCAATAACCTCAGATATGCAGATGACACCACCCTTATGGCAGAAAGAAAAGAAGAACTGAAGAGCCTCTTGATGAAAGTGAAAGAGGAGAGTGAAAAAGTTGGCTTAAAACTCAACATTCAGAAAATCAAGATCATGACATCTGGTCCCATCAGTTCATGCCAAACACATGGGGAAACAATGTAAGACTTTATTTTTGGGGGCTCCAAAATCGCTGCAGATGGTGACTACAGCCATGAAATTAAAAGACGCTTTTTCCTTGGAAGAAAAGTTATGACCAATCTAAATAGCATATTAAAAAGCAGAGACATTACTCTGCCAAAAAATGTTTGTCTAATCAAAACTATGGGTTTTCCAGTAGTCATGTATATAGCTGTGAGAGTTGGACTATAAAGAAAGCTAAGTGCTGAAGAATTGACGTTTTTGAACTGTGGTGTTGGATAAGACTCTTGAAAGTCCCTTGGACATCAAGGAAATCCAATCAGTCCATCCTAAAGGTAATCAGTCCTGAATATTCATTGGAAGGATTGATGCTTAAGCTGAAACTCCAATACTTTGGCCACTTGATGGGAAGAGCTGACTCATTTGAAAAGACCCTGATGCTAGGAAAGATTGAAGGCGGGAGGAGAAGGGGACGACAGAGTATAAGATGGTTGGATGGCATCACCAACTCAATGGACATGTGTTTGAGTAAACTCCGGAGTTGGTGGTGGACAGGGAGGTCTGATGTGCTGCAGGATGGGGCTGCAAAGAGTTGGACACGACTGAGCTCTGAATTGAAGTGAACTGAATGCTTAGAAAAAAGACAACTTTCCAGTTGTGTGTATACTGCTAAGCCCAAGATAATTTATGTTTTCATAACATTTGTAAAATGAAAATATTGACAGACTTTTCTAAATAGGCAAAATACAAGTGAATGTCTATTGTATAAAAAATACTGAGAGGACAGATTGCAGGGAGCAAAGTGAGGTAAGGTATGAAGAGCTATTCAACTGAACAGAATTGTGTGTATGTGTATGTATAATCAGTTATGTGTATGTATATATACATGTAAAAGTACAGTGATTTCACCAAAATATATGTTATTATACCGAAAAAATTATAGCCAAATGTACCACTATATTACTTTCTGTATTTCTGTTATTTTCTACAAAATTATTTGTATCTATCTAGCTAACCATTTATCAAGTGGATCCATATCAAATGTGCACATTATGGAGGAAAGCTAGCAAAGAAGTTATTTTTTATTTCTCTTAGCTTGTGTGCCAAGAGAAGCACGGAGCATGAGGTAGAAGGAACTCTGGACAGTTCTGTTAACCTGAGCCAAGTGAAAGGGATAAATCCCTTACAGAAAATAATGAAGATCATAATGCTTTCTTTATTAATTGCCTGTCACATTTTCTTAGAATATGCTTAAATGACAACGGTGAGTGACTGAATGATCACTCAGTAATAGCTTTATCTCCTCTCCAACCCAAATGAATTTGTTTTCAAGATTTTGCTGTCCGTAGCTTTATTGTTTTTATTTTTTCCATTTGAAAAAATGTTATTCCTTATTTACATTTTTTGAACCTCAGTTTATATGTCTCTATTTTTAATTAATTGGTTATATTTTTTGAATTGTGAATTTTTAATTTTATTTGTCTTTACATACATTATTAGCAACATATTTATCACAGATGTGTTAAAGAACAGAAAAAAAAGCTGAATTTTCTTTTTTCACTTTTCATATCTTTTGTTACTTGTCACCTAAGGAGTTACTAAATGGAACTTTGAATCTCCAGTTTTCCTCTCACTCAGCACTCCATTGCTTCTTTTACTGATAACACTTTACAGATTGGCTTTTCAGATAGTGGGATATAGTCAACACTGATATTTTTTCTGATCAATCAAAGCAGCTTCCTTTGTTGCTTACTGGCGACAGGGTTAGTGATTTTGCTCATATCACTGTCAGACACAATATTATTGAAGTGTTAAAAATGTATTTTAAACTATTTTTTAGACCAATTTAGAGATTGAGGGAAAGCTATAAATATGCTATCATTTTGCAAAACTTCCTGCCCTAAAGGATTAGACATTGAGGTGAGGCTTTCTTTCTTATTGCTTCAGGAAGTTACTTGACAATTCTGAGGAATTTTTTGCAGCAGAGTGCTGTGGTTGTAAAGCAGAGGGATTTCTCTTGGTAAACACAAAAACTTATTCTGTGCTGAGATCCCGAACGTGAGATTTACCACCTTGAGAGGCCTGGTCCTCAGCTAAGGCCTAAGAACTCAACTTGGCTGTTTGCTAAATTCAATTAGACTCTGGGGTTCTTATATTTATCAAGATCATAGGAGATCTACTGTATACATCAGAAATGTCTGTTTCTTATAGTGAGAATTTTATGAAATGGAAGGACTACTCACATTAATTCAACATGAGGAATTTCTCCTGGTAGCATGCTGTGTGTCAGTGGATTATTGTGTAATCATAGAATCAAAACACTGTAGGGAACAGAATTTTCAATAGTCTCAGGTTAAGATAGCTTATAGATAGCTCATTTTCCCAAAAGGCATGTCTTGGCACCAAAATAATCCTAGCTTTCAATATTCTTGGTAAACATTTCCCTTCTCCTGCCTAGTTATTGAAAGAACATTATGCCTTCTATGACTCTTGTTTTCTATTCTTCCATTAATCATTAGCACTTTTTTCTAGGAGGTATGTGATTTCTCTAGAGATATTAATGACTTCATTAAAGTACATTTACCTATAATATTCTACTGCAAATCCCAGTCATCACCTTACTTTTGTTTCCTTTAATACTGCCAATAATAATGACCTGCTGTAATGCCAATAATTTTTAACCTGCTAGTTTTGTCATGGTTTGTTAACCCTGTATGCTCACGGGAATCACACGTAGCAAATTTTAAGATACAGATACTTGGGACTCATACCAGTCCAGCTAAATTTGAATCTTAAAGTGAAGTAGGGAAATATATTTTAAAAATACCCACCAGTTACTGTGATGAACCACCATGGCTAAAACCCACTAGTTTATACATTTGGTTCAATTATGAAGGTACACGATTTTCTGCAAGGATAAGAAGAAATATGCTACATCCAACCATCTGCTATATTTGATATACACCTCTCCTGACCTAAGTAACTTCCACTTCTGAGAGTTGAGAATAAAAGAATCATCACTAGATTTCTTCTCAATCATACACTGAAATATATCAACAGTGATGAAGGTTGTTGGCTGTGGAGATAATTTTAAATGCTAACAAGAGGTAACCTCTGCCCTGAGCAGATCACGTGCCACATTCCAGGCGATTTACTTCTGTGAACCTCTTCATTCATTTTTGTTTCATTTGACAGTTATGTTTTGAGTAATAGATATATAACTGTATTCATGAAGCAAACACCTTGTAATAAATATAATTAATTTAGAACTTTAAAATATATATTTTACTTAAAAGTGGGGGGAAAAGCTTCAAAAGCAGAGTGTGCTGTCCTGCTAATATCATGCATTCTAGTATTCATCTGTCTCGTCTCAACATCCCCATTTTACAGTAAAATGAATGGAAACACACAGACAGATCAAAAAACTGTTCACAGTACCAAAGACCATAAATGACGAACAGATTGAAATCCTCTTAGTGTAACTCCAGAGGCTTCTATTTTTATTTTAAGAAAAAAAGTCATTTATTCATTATTCCAAACAATGGACAATATAACTCAACAATGCACATTACTGGAAAAACACAACTGCAGCTATAATTCTCATGTTAATCTAAAGAACTGCTAATCACATTAATGCATTACAAAAATAAAAATTAATTTACTACACATTATAAATTAAAATATTAAATATTAATATTTTCAGTTCAAACATATACAACTGTCAGAGTAAAATGTTCCCCCAAAATCATCTTTATTATAGTAAAGACAATACAAATTTGAGCATTTCAGTAAATCATTACACTAGAAACAGGGGTTACTTTGCAGTAATGTGTGTATGTGTACATATTACTAGAGCTTTCAGAAAGTCTGGTAAAATCAGGGACTAACAAGGACAGAATCTTATGTCAGAGCATTCAGTTCAGTTTAGTCGCTCAGTTGTGTCTGACTCTTTGTGACCCCATGAATCCCAGCACTCCAAGCCTCCCTGTCCATCACCAACTCCTGGAGTTCACCCAGATTCAAGTCCATCGAGTCAGTGATGCCATCCAGCCATCTCATCCTCTGTCGTCCCCTTCTCCTCCTGCCCCCAATCCCTCCCAGCATCAGAGTCTTTTCCAATGAGTCAACTCTTTGCATGAGGTGGCCAAAGCACTGGAGTTTCAGCTTTAGCATCATTCCTTCCAAAGAAATCCCAGGGCTGATCTCCTTCAGAATGGACTGGTTGGATCTCCTTGCAGTCCAGGGGACTCTCAAGAGTCTTCTCCAACACCACAGTTCAAAAGCATCAATTCTTCAGCGCTCAGCTTTCTTCACAGTCCAACTCTCACCCATACATGACCACTGGAAAAACCATAGCCTTGACTAGACGGAGCTTTGTTGGCAAAGTAATGTCTCTCCTTTTCAATGTGCTATCTAGGTTCGTCATAACTTTCCTTCCAAGGAGTAAGTGTCTTTTAATTTCATGGCTGTAGTCACCATCTGCAGTGATTTTGGAGCCCCAAAAAATAAAGTCTGACACTGTTTCCACTGTTTCCCCATATATTTCCCATGAAGTGATGGGACCAGATGCCATGATCTTCGTTTTCTGAATGTTGAGTTTTTTTGTTTGTTTGTTTTTATTTTTTTTAATTTTATTTTTTTAACTTTACAATATTGTATTGGTTTTGCCATATATCAACATGAATCCGCCACAAGTATACACATGTTCCCCATCCTCAACCCTCCTCCCTCCTCCCTCCCTGTACCATCCCTCTGGGTTGTCCCAGTGCACCAGCCCCAAGCATCCAGTATTGTGCATTGAACCTGGACTGGCGACTCATTTCATATATAATATTATACATGTTTCAATGCCATTCTCCCAAATCATCCCACCCTCTCCCTCTCCCACAGAGTCCAAAAGTTTTAAGCCAACTTTTTCACTCTCCTCTTTCACCTTCATCAAGAGGCTTTTTAGTTCCTATTCACTTTCTGCCATAAGGGTGGTATCATCAGCATATCTGAGGTTATGATATTTCTCCCAGCGATCTTGATTCCAGCTTGTGCTTCTTCCAGCCCAGTGTTTCTCATGAGGTACTCTGCATATAAGTTAAATTAGCAGGGTGACAATATACAGCCTTGGTGTACTCCTTTTCCTATTTGGAACCAGTCTGTTGTTCCATGTCCAGTTCTAACTGTTGCTTCCTGACCTGCATATAGGTTTCTCA
>NW_011494835.1:10641140-10660458 GCF_000754665.1 Bison bison bison | reverse complement strand
AGCAGATGTTGGTAATTTGGTCTCTGGTTCCTCTGCCTTTTCTAAAACCAGCTTGAACATCTGGAAGTTCACGGTTCACGTACTGCTGAAGCCTGGCTTGGAGAATTTTGAGCATTACTTTACTAGCGTGTGAGATGAGTGCAATTGTGCAGTAGTCTGAGCATTCTTTGGCATTGCCTTTCTTTGGGATTGGAATGAAAACTGACCTTTTCCAGTCCTGTGGCCACTGCTGAGTTTTCCAAATTTGCTGGCATATTGAGTTCAGCACTTTCACGGCATCATCTTTCAGGATTTGAAATAGCTCAACTGGAATTCCATCACCTCCACTAGCTTTGTTCGTAGTGATGCATTCTAAGGCCCACTGGACTTCACATTCCAGGATATCTGGCTCTAGGTGAGTGATCACACCATCGTGATTATCTTGGTCGTGAAGATCTTTTTTGTACAGTTCTTCTGTGTATTCTTGCCACCTCTTCTTAATATCTTCTGCTTCTGTTAGGTCCATACCATTTCTGTCCTTTATGGAGCCCATCTTTGCATGAAATGTTCCCTTGGTATCTCTAATTTTCTTGAAGAGATCTCTAGTCTTTCCCATTCTGTTGTTTTCCTCTACTTCTTTGCATTGATCACTGAGAAAGGCTTTCTTATCTCTTCTTGCTATTCTTTGGAACTCTGCATTCAGATGCTTATATCTTTCCTTTTCTTCTTTGCTTTTTGCTTCTCTTCTTTTCACAGCTATTTGTAAGTCCTACCCAGACAGCCATTTTGCTTTTTTGCATTTCTTTTCCATGGGGATGGTCTTGAATCCTGTCTCCTGTACAATGTTATTAACCACTACTTTTTATTACCTTCCATTCATTCAATAAGCATATTGGGTAAAACAAAGCAAAACAAAACAAACCTCAAGTAAAACAGAAGAGTTGAGCAACAAAATTTTAAAGTTAACAGCTAGGAGTACATCAAACTAAAAATCTTCTGCACAGGAATATAGTGGGGGAAAAAAAAAAAAAACCTAGGGAATGGGAAAATATTTGCAAACCAAGTATTTGATAAAGGGTTAATATTCAAACTATAGTAAGAACTCAGGCAACTCAATAGCAAAAAAATCCTAAATAACCCAATTGAAAAATGACTGAAGGACCTGGATAAACATTTCTGCCAAGAAGATACATGAAAGACCAACAGGTACATAAACAGATGCTCAACATCAAGAGTCAGTAGGGAAATGCAAATTAAAACAACAATGAGATATCATCTCACACCTGTTGGAATGGCTATCATCAAAAAGACAAGAGCTGACAAATGCTGGTGAGGGCAAATTTGTGTCCTGTTGATGAGACTGTATTTTGGTACAGCTATTATGGTTCTCTATGGAATGTGTGTGTGCTCAGTCACTTGGTCGTTTACAACTCTTTGCAACTCCATGAACAATAGCATGCCAGGTTCCTCTCTCCATGGAATTTTCCAGGCAAGAATACTGAAGTGGACTACCATTATCTTCTCCAGGGAATATTCTTGACCCAGGGATCGAACTCGTGTCTCTTGCATCTCCTGCATTGGCAGGCAGATTCTTTACCACTGTGCCACCTGGGAAGCCCAGAGAATGGTATAAGGGATTTTCAAAAAGTTAAAAATAGCACTACAATATGATCCTACAATTCTGCTTCTGGGAATATATTTAATGGAAATGAAAACATCAACTGGAAAAGATATCTGCACCTCCAGGTTCATAGCAGCATTATTTACAATAGCCAGGAAATTTAAACAACTGAAGTGTCAGAGGATGAGTGGATAAAGAAGATGTGATGTATACAATGGAATAAAAATAAAAATAATAAAAATAATGAAATCCTGCCATTTGCAACAATATGGATGGACCTTGATGACATTATGCTAAATAAAATAAGTCAGAGAGAGAAAAACAAAGATTGTGTGATCTCACTTATTTGTGAAATATAGACAACAAACAAAATCCTAGAAAAAGAGATCAGACTTGTGACTACCAGAAACAGAGAGAGTTGGGGGAAGGGAATTGAAGGAAGGTGCTCAAAGGTACAAGCTTCCAGTTATAAGATAAATAAATATTAGAGTTATAACATACAACATGATAAATTTAGCTAATACTATTGTGAAGGCAGAATGCCAAAGAATTGGTGTCTTCAAACTATGGTGCTGGAGAAGACTCCTGAAAGTCTCTTGAGAGTAAGGATATCAAACTAATCAATCTTAAGGGAGATCAACCCTGAATATTCACTGGAAGGACTGATCCTGAAGCTGAAGCTCCAGTATTTTGGTCATCTGATGCGAACAGACAACTCATTGGAAGAGTCCCTGATGCTGGCAAAGATTGAGGGCAGAATGAGAAGAGGCATCAGAGGATGAGATGGTTGGACGGCATCACTGATGCAATGAACATCAACTTGGGCAAACTATGGGAGATGGTGAGGGACAGGGAGGCTTGGCATGCTGCAGTCCATGGGGTCACAAACAGTCAGACGCGATTGGGTGACTGAAAAACAACAACTGTATTTCATTGCAAGGACAATTTTTTAATTTTTTCTTTCTCTTTTGGGCTTCCCTAGTAGCTTGCCTGGGAAATCCCATGGACGGAGGAGCCTGGTAGGCTGCAGTCCATGGGGTTGCGAAGAGTCGGACACGACTGAGCGACTTCATTTTCACTTTTCACTTTCATGCATTGGAGAAGGAAATGGCAACCCACTCCAGTGTTCTTGCCTGGAGAATCCCAGGGACAGGGGAGCCTGGTGGGCTGCCATCTATGGGGTTGCACAGAGTCGGACACTACTGAAGCGACTTAGCAGCAGCAGCAGCAGTAGCTCAGAGGGTAAAGCATCTGCCTGCAATGCAGGAGACTCAGGTTCAATCCCTGGGTCAGGAAGATCCCTTGGAGAAGGAAATGGCAACCCATTCCAGTACCCTTGCCTGGAAAATTCCATGGACAAAGGAGCCTGCTGGGCTATAGTCCATGAGGTTGCAAAGAGTCGGACATGACTGAGTGACTAACACACACATATAAAAAGATGGATGTTAGATGAACTTCCTGTGATAATCAGTTCACAATATATGTAAATCTAACCATCTGAATACTGAAGCTGAAGCAACTGAGCATGCTGCCACTGTGCTGCTAAGTTGCTTCAGTCGTGTCTGACTCTGTGTGACCCCATAGACAGCAGCCCACCAGGCTCCTCTGTCCCTGGGATTATCCAGGCAAGAATACTGCAGTGGGTTGTCATTTCCTTCTCCAATGCGTGCATGCATGTTAAGTCGCTTCAGTCGTGTCCGACTCTGTGCGACCCCATGGACAGCAGCCCACCAGGCTCCTCTGTCCATGGAATTCTCTAGGCAAGAGTACTGGAGTGGGTTGCCATTTCCTTTTCCAGACTGAACATGCACAGATGCCAATTATTTCTTAATAAAAATGGTGAAAAAAATTAGAACAGGAAAAAAAAGAAAAGAAAGGAAAAGCTTAACATGGTTTCTTTTCTTTAGGACATATTATCTATAGATAGAAAGCCATATATAAAGGCATTCATGATTATTCTAGAGATTTATATATACATGGATATCTAAGTACTGAGAAAGTCAGGTGTCAAAGTTTCAAGAAAGAATGTAATTATGAGGACAGAATATAGGGTTTGGATTAGAGAAGTAGAGGAGAGCATTCTTACACTGCAGGAAAGAACACACAGTGATAGGTAGGGAGCAAATGATTGACAAGAGGAAGCAGCTACGCCAGCTGTGTTTCTTTGAGAGCAGATAGAGGGATAAAAGATTGATTATTTTTTTCTTGAGAAATTTCGGGAGAGCTCCCTTTTGGCCTTCTAGCTCTAATGAAAATGCCCATCAAGAGGGGCCCCAGGGAGCGGTCTTCAAGAGGAAAATGGTGTGCAAGAGGTTTAAAGGGAGTATCCTCAGGATTAGCACCTGGAAGATACCAAACTCAGGGAGACTTAAGCTGCCTTCAGTTTCTCCAGGTGGGTTCGGGGCTGGGTGCCTGGGACTTGTGATGTGGCTTTCCCTTGAGTGACACTGCCTGCCTCAGCATAGACAACCCCTTCAGGACAGTTGAGGCCTTTTTGCTAGAAGACTGACAACAGCTGGGGGAAGCAGAGCCTCAGTTTCTGAAGGCTCTGGGTGATGCTTCACTTTGTTCAGAGGTTACTCTCTGATAAAGCAATTGTCCTGAGCATCAGAATTAACTCAGTTAAAAATAATCTATTTATCTCTACATCTATGTCTTATCTGTATCTGTATGTATGTGTCTTGAGTCCACTAAATCAGAATCTCTCTAAAGGAAACCCAGATGACCAATTTTTTTTTTTTGTTTCAAAGCATATTCTCGGATATTTCTGCTGATCATTCAAGTTTGGGAACCTCTGATTTAAAGGGTATAAATTACTCTCACAGAGCTTCAGAAATAATTACGCATTTCTTCCTTGACTCATCAGTAATCCCACGTAGTATACACCACTCTTTAATGGGCAAAGCAGAAGGATGAAAGAAGAAGTCACATTATGAATAGCTCTGGATTCAAAGAAAGGGCACACAGGCATTTTAAGTGTATTCCACATTATATAAGAAGAAAAGGATTAAGCACAATAGGAAGCCCATTAAATTGCTATTGCGTTAGAAGAAATTAAAGGTTATGTTCAGACTATTATAAAATAGACATAAAAATATGTTAATCTATAAAATCTTCAGGCTTATACAAAATGAGCTACCTGGGCAAGCAAGTAACATAAATAAAATGAATTTATGATTTTTGCAATGCAGAAGCTCCTTTATGGTGGAAATAGCATGTGATCTGTAAAATTTGAGTTTTTGTTCTTGGGGATAGACATTTAGAAAAATTTTAGATATTTAAAACATATATAACAAGATATTTTGTCTGGATTTGTAGCCTATTGCTCAAAAAATAATATGAGGAGGGCTTGGTGTCACTCCTTGCTCCAAATATTTGTCAGTATTTGATGTTTAGTGCTGCATGTTTTGGAGTCGTGCCCTTCCTCTCCAAATAGCTATTTGCCTCCAGAAATTTATCTTCTCTTTATCTGTCCTGCCCTCTTCCCCAGTGAGTTTCAGTGATACATAAGATGTTTGATGGACTGAGGCAGATTTGGCTGATACAGAATTGCTAGAACAGGGCTTCTCTTTTCTCAGAAACAGTGAGCAGCCTGTGGGTGGAGCGGATCTGATTGAGACTTGATTGCAACCTAGAACTCCAGGACCCTGTCTTTTTAGACACAAAGAGCAATTAGTAGTAGGCCTTCAGCTCAGCCCTGAAATCCATGAGGCTTGTCCATGGAGGTAATGTGTGAATGTTTATCGATTTCAAACAGCTGGAAAATTAAACAACTGTAACACTCGGAGCTCAACCAGATTTTCTGTGGAATACCCATGGCTAAGCATTAACAAGGAAAGAGGAAGAATTTCTTCCTCTGTGGAACATTTTCTTCTCTGAACCAGGAAGGAGTTGGAGGGATTCCAGCAGCTGCAACAGAACTGGTTTTGAGTTTCCGGCTTCCCTAGGTGGTAGGGGCTTCAGCTCAACCTCATTCCTCCACTCACAGTTCAGTGCAGTTGTCTTTTGATGTAGTTGAAGCAAATAGGAGGAGGTTCTCTGGTGAATAAATCAAGGGAATTAGTGAGGTCTGAGTCTGACCTGAAGAGGCAGCTCTGAGTTCCCCTGAGAGAAGCTATAGGCAGTGAAAAGGAGGACAGATTCTTTGAGAAATACTCGCTAGGGAGTTTTGAAGCTACCAAAAAAAGACAACCTTTTGAAAAAACGGAATTTCTCTTTGTTAATTAACCATCACCATGTAAGATATCGGTAAAGAGTGACCTCATTTTTAGGAGCATAGTGGTGAAGCCTGAACATAATTATATGAAGAATCACTATGCTTAGAAAAGATGTTGAGATATACTTTAGAGAAGGCAATTAATGCAAGGTTTGCATTATGGAAAAAAGAAAATGCAAATATTCTATGCCAGTTTGAAAACTCTCCTAAGAACTTATTTCCCCCACATTCTGAAGTATGATAGTGTTAAACACAATTAAGCAAATTATTTCCACGGCTGAGAACTTTTATATAAATTGGTGATTTTAGGTCACAAACAAGGAATTACACAGTTATGCTTCTTTAAATAACTATAAACAAAAAGGAAAATACAACCCTCAGAATAGGAGAAAATATTTGCAAAGGAAGCAACTGACAAGGGATTAATCTCCAAAATATATAAGCAGTTAATGTAGCTCAGTACTGGGGAAAAAAAAAAAAAAGCCCCCAAAATAAAATCAAAAAATGGGCAGAAGACCTAAATAGACATTTCTCGAAAGAAGACATACAGATGCCCAAAAAACAAATGGAAAGATACTCAACAGCACTAATTATTAAAGAGTAAAAACAACTATGAAGTATTACCTTACACTGGTCTGAATGGCCATTATCCAAAAATCTACAAACAATAAATGCTGGAGAGGATATGGAGAAAAGGGAATCCTGTTACATTGCTAAGTGTGTGTGTATACATGCTAAGCTGCTTCAGTTGTGTCCAACCTTTTGAACCCTATCAACTGTAGTTCACCAGGTTCCTCTGAACATGCAATTCTCTAGGCAAGAATACTAGAGTGGTTTGCCATACCCTCCTCTAGGGGATCTTCCTGACCCAGGGTATAACCTCTACAGAGAACAGTATGGAGGTTCCTTAAAAAAACTGAGGAATGACCCATATTACCCAGTAACCCCACTTCTGGGCACATATATGGAGAAAGCTGTAATTTGAAAGGATGCATGCACCCTGATGTTCATTATAGCACTATTTATAATAGCAAGGACATGGAAGCAACCCAAAAGTCCTTTGACAGAGGAATGGAAAAAGATAAGGATAAAGAAACTAATGCAAAATTGTAAAGCAACTATACTCTAATTAAAAGTAATAAAACATAGAATAAACAACTGTGGGCACTGTGTTCTTTTCATTAGAGCCAAAATTTTAAGTAGGAAAATGCAACAGTGGTTTCAGATCACACTGTCTAGGGCAGGGCATGGATGGGATTTTCTGATTGTCTTAAATGTGTGACTTGCCCACTAAAGTCTTTGGGTTCTTCTGGCCCTCAAAGAGCAGAGTTCATACTGCAAGTTCTGCTAAGACATCTTGGAAGATTACTGCCTGGTGAGAGGGCCATTTATGCATAGAAGCACAAAGCTCTTCATTCTAAGCAGCACCTACCTCCTGTCAGTTTTGAAGAGAATTCTGCACTTTCTGGGAAATCGTGGTCCCCTGGGTCCTACTCTCCGATGGCTGCAGACCTGAAGTTCACTTTTGCCTTCAGTGACTCAAAGAGAGAGTCTTTTTGCCCAAATAATACACAATTTTATTCCCAGTGTCTACTCTTTCCCACAATGATGTTAGTCCTATAGCCACTGGGATTTTTAAGGTATTATCGCAGACCACAAGTAGGCACCTTCCCAAAGAAGTGAGATAATTCAGCAGTTTTCATTACCTGAGTGTGTGTGTGTATGTGTGTGTGTGTGTGTGTGTGTGTGTGTGTAAGAGAGAGAGAGAGAGAATATTTGTGTGCTTTTAAAATTCTCAGAATTATTTTCCAAGTAGAATTATTTGGATAGGACCACTTTAGACATGATACGGAGAAAGCACATTAACCCTCTTCCTGTCTTTGCGCTTGGTTTGTGGTGTGGCCCGCACCTACTTATATCAGGTAAGCTCAGGTGATCTCCTCTGTGTCTCTTTTATTAGTATCAGGGAGTTTCATCTAAAATGCTCAGAGGAAGAACTTATATACAATGTAAAGGCCCTCCATATATGCTGGGAAAGATTGACGGTGGGAGGAGAAAGGGACAACAGAAGATGAGATGGTTGGATGGCATCACCAACTCAATGGACATGAATTTGAGTACACTCCATGATTTGGTGATGGACGGGGAGGCCTGGCATGCTGCAGTCCACAGGGTCACAAAGAGTCGGACACGACTGAGTGACTGAACTGAACTGAACTGATAGATATTCAAAAAGTCTCTGAAAAATTTTTGGCTCTTATGCCAATGAGATTTTCAATAACTGGTTCTGACGTCTCTGTCATTCTGGCTTGATATGAGTCTTTTTGCCAAACTTGTGTTCATTAGTGCTTAGCCAGAAAAAATGTGATCTGATACTGAGGAGGTAGAGTGTCAAAGGTACTGTGAAGCTGGTCCTATCAAGAACAGTTTCACCTAGCCTTATAGGCTGTGAAGCTGGTCCTATCAAGAACAGTTTCACCTAGCCTTATAGGCTGTGAAGCTGGTCCTATCAAGAACAGTTTCACCTAGCCTTATAGGCTAGATGGACGTTCCTGACTGAGTCAACTCCTTGAATTTGGCAACTTCTAGGTTTTTGTTTTCAGAATATCATCCCAATCCACATATATTATCTGAAGATGGAGAGAGAGCCTGAAGCTCTATTTTAGTTTTCCAACAGGCATAACTAACATGCACAGTTTTAGCTAATTGCCACTTTAAAAGTCGCAGGATGGCTGATACACAGGACTGCTAAATCTCAATGAGTAAGGGTTGGTGTTCATAGTAAAGGTTGAAGAGTTCATATTAATGTGTTAATTGTTTGTTGTGGTAGTAACTTAGTCATAATACATAAACTTGGGAACGGTTGGTTGGTTGCCTATATTTAAACAGTAGCACTTAAAGGGGTAGAGAAAGCTATTGTTCAAAGAAATCCAAAGAATGTAGTAGTTGCAGAAAGGGAAGCAGAGGTGAGAGAATCCATGAGATAAATGTAGTAATTGCCTGAGTTTATGATGAATTTCTGTTTCCTGGTTCTGGTCTCTCTTACTGCCTGGAAGCTTTTAAGTGCTCTTGGGTACTCTGCAATAACACTGTATCCTGGCAATTAATCTTTAGTTTGGAGCTAGTTTATATCATTTCCTGTTACTTCACGCTAAAAAAAATCTAGATAAAGCAGTAGCAGCATTAACTGGTAAGCATCTTCAATAACTTAGGAGTGCATTATATCTAGCACAATGTCTAGTTTATAGGATATACTGAATCAATACAGAAAGACAGTTGAGTTAGGTGGTGGTAATAATGAAACTGGAAAAGACAAAATGGAAACAATAGACTTGTGATAAAGGAAAATCCCCAAGGATTCGGCGTGTGCTAAAATGCTAAGATGCAGAAAAAGAGTGGACTGATGCTTGATGCCTGTGGTGAGGATTCAGGCTACAGACAGCTGACTCTGGAGGTAGATGACCTGCCACTTTTTGTCAAGATAACCCTATTTCAATAACTTTAGAAAAAAAATTCAAGAGCACAATTACTAATGGAAAAATAAGACCAAAGTAATTAGCAACATAAATAATATGTGAAACATTTGCAATTTAAAAATACTGGTCTCTTTCTATGAATTTGATGAGGAAAATAACTCTTTACCCCCTACCCCCACCCCTTTTATCCTTTGCTTTTTATGTACAGGTTAATGTTTTTAGGCATTAGAATGGAAACTAAAGAGTGCTTTCTTTAGAAGATTTTTTTTTTTTCACTTTTTAATGCACATCAATTTAGCCCTAGACAATGCAATTTGAAATGGGGTGTTTCTATGTCAGTGAAGGTGTTGGGAAGACAGTGGGGGTAAGCCTCATTGTAAATAGCCTCAGACACAGCAAGTCATAGATGAAGGACAGTATATGCATTCATGTAGGATGGAAAGGACCATTAGTTACAGATCCATCTTTTCAGTCACTAAGAGAACAATCCCCATTAGTGACATCATTTTTGAATAATAAGAAAAATGTATGTATGTCCTTGAGAGTTCAATAAATAGTGAATGTTACATCTGAAATTTGCAAGCATCTGGGAAAGTTAACTCTTCTATCCTTCACAATTTTATAGAATATTTTCTCCATCACTAGAATAGTTTACTAAGCTATATCTTGGTGACTATAAAACATAAATATAGCCCCACAAGAAAAAACTGAGGGAAAAAATATGTCAAAATTACTTAACACAGTGTCTGCACAATTAAGTTTCTTAATGATAAGCAAATAAAGGAAGGAAGAAATATTTTCCTAATCCAATTCTGAGTTGATTATCCAGTGCAAGATACACCATAGCCCTGAATCACAGTAGCTAGGTTTGCCTCTGGTTTGGTTACAATTGCGGACCCATGTCTGGAGGAGCTTAAACTCACTGATTATTCACCATGTTTCCATCTCAAGTTCACGTGGCTTGTTTTTCTGTTTTGTACCCAGGGACTCCTCCAGTGCAGTGCTCATTGAACCTGGGCTGAAGCTCCACCTAAAAATATGGATGAATTTAAGACCAACCTTCAAATAGGAAAGAGATGCAAAGGAAGAAGTCTCTTGTCCATCAAGTGAGCAATTAATACAGGTGTTCTGAATGCTTACTGGGTGGTCCTGACAGCAGTGATCTCAGCAAACTTGCTACTGACTCATGGACTGGCTTGTGCAAGGAGTTTACTAGGGCTTTTAGGACAGTGCATAAAGATACAGGTCTGGTTTCTTAGCAACTTTTGGTTTAATAGGCCTTCCCAGGTGGTACTAGTGGTAAAGAATCCACCTGCCAATGCAGGAGATGCAACAGACATGGATTTAATCCCTGAGTTTGGAAGATCCTTGGAGAAGGAAATAGCAACCCATTTCAATATTCCTGCCAGGAAAATTCCGTGGACAGAGGAACCTGGTGGGCTACAGTTCTTGGGGCTGCAAAGAGGAGACATGACTGAGTGACTGAGCACATGATTTAAGAGGATTAAGTTTAGAGGGAAATACTATGAACACCTTCATTATAGAGCATTAAGATAGTTTAAAAAACTCATAAAATGTTTTGAGTGGAGTATGAATATGTGAGATATTGAAATGATGGATAATTAAATCAGGGGAAATTATCCTAGGAATACCTTAGGGAAAAAAATAGTATTTTTTTTTTTAAAGTAGGAAAAGATAAGGCATCCCATTTCAATATTTTGCCCAAAATATTGTTGGAAAAGGAATCATTTAATCAAGTTGTAAAGGGTCCTGGTTATCAAGGAAATGAATACTTTGGTAATTAGACAGATGAAAAGCTTGTAGCATGGATTTGGAGTAGGAGGTGCAAAGGCTATATTCAGACCTGCAGTGTGGATAAATCAATTCAAAAGTTATATGTAAAAGATCATCATAGTCTCTTAGAATTCATTGTGAATTCTCTGATGGCAGAAATCATAGCACTTTATAAACCATATGTATTTGTTTATCTATGACATAGATACTCAATAGATGTTGAATAAAGGGACAAAGGCAGCCATTTACTCATCAAACATTTATTGAGCACCTATATGTGTCAGATCACTGAATTTCAGAAATACAGTCAAGTGAAAAAACCCATTTATTTCACTGACTCTCTATTCTCTGTTTTTGGTTTTGCTTTATGACTCATGCATCACATGAACCTCAACTCAGTACCACATGGAGCACCCTTCTGAAGCCAATCTGTTTGTGCCTGTTTTATTCCCTGTTGTCGTAATGCCCGTTGCTAGGTGGTCCTTCTCTAACCTATAACTAGAGAGTCTTGAGAGCATCCTCTGTTCAAGCTCAGCTCACCACCAGTTGAGTCCTAACTACTTCCCTGGGGAGGTAGATCTCCTTTCCCAGCTCCATCGCTTGGGAATTCACTTATGTTTGTCTTATAACACTGCACTTACACTATCATTGGTAAGATTAGCAAGTGCTTAAGATTTAAAAATATGCCTAAGGAAACTTTTTTTTTTTTAATGAAAAAGGTTTTCCTTATACAAAAGTAGTGAGGATGTTGTATTTATTAAGCCCATCTAGCACCACTGAACAGAAAACCCCTTTGTCTGACATCTGTTCACATAGTAATTGTGAGGTTGATGACTTCAAAACTGTGAACTTCTAATTGATTTTTCAGTATAATGACATCTTTATAGAAAAAGAGAGGAACGTATCCAAAGCATTGCCTTTCTCTTTTCAGCTTGAGAAAATTTCACCATTACATTTTAGGAAGGTAGAAGGATAATTTTATTTTTGCTTATTGATTACTTATATGTTTTCTTCCTGATAGTGGCATCTTAATAAATTTGACAAAGGTACTGCAAACGGGGTTGTCCCTAGAAGCACAAGCCTAAGAGGAGCCCTCTGACATTTTTCAAAATAAGTGCAATGTGAATTTAAAAAAAGAGATAAATAAGAAGGCTAAAGCTTTCCTTCCTGTCTTGGCCCTTTCCTTTGCTTGATTGGTCAGGAATGATGATGTGATTCATCATCCTCTCTTCGGCTGCTGGGATAAAACTCGCAGCAGTGCTGACAAGATCCGGAGGACATCTCTTCTCCTTTGCCTCCTCAGAAACTCAGTCATGGCTAATTTAGCTATTGTGAAGAGAGCAAACAGGAAATTTGAAAGCGACAGTGCTTCACGCAAAGTTTATTTCTTCCAGATGCCAAAACTGATGAAAGCAAGCCACCATCAATTCACAACGATGAAATCATGCAAAAGCACTACACATGTAACTTATAAAATCACGCTTCTTCCAAAACGGCTAACTTTGTCAGGAAGAAGGCTTTTGAGAAGAACAAAGAAAACACACTAGAATTTTGTCATTCAGACACAATGATCATGTTTTCTTTCCTTTCTTTTTATTTTTAAAGAGGAGATGATTATATCATGTATGCAATACTATTAATATCAGAATCTAAAATAGTAAATCTCCAATTTTTCTTTCAATTTATTGCCACATGGACTTGAATTTAAGATTTTGATCAGTCTGAAAACTCCTGCTCTTGTTTAGGACAACATCAGCATTTGCCTGAAGGGTCTTGGATAAATATTTAAGAAACTTTGAATTTCAAGCTCTCACTGTCCAAAATGAATGGAACACAAGGTAACCTACAGGTACAGCATATAGAACATTACATACTTTTTCTGAGTGACACAAAAGAAGGATCAAATAATGAAAAGGGTACTATGGTTCCTGAATCAGAAGGCAAAATGTTATAAAGAAATCTGTTTATTTAAAATGAATTTGTAGAGTAACATACATTTCTTTATAATTTGAAAAAGACTTTTAAAGTTCTTAATTGAATAAGGAAAAATTAAGAAAACTTAGAGGAAAAAATTAAAAGTAGAATAACAACAATGTAAGGCAAATTTTAAGATATTAAAAAAATTAGATTCATTTCCAAGACTGAGCAGAATAAATAGCATGAAGTGATACAAAATATTTTATAAGTTACCTAACATTTAAAAAATAATAAAAAAATCATCAATGGATTTTTAATAAAAACCATTAGAATAATTAGTTAAGTCTAACAAATAAATTTAGATCACATATCAAACCATACTAAATTAAATTTCAGAGGGACAGATGTGCTTAAAGAATAAAATAAACTCTAAAAACTTGGAAAAATATATATATGTCCTTTCTTTCAGAGGGAAGAGTATTCTTATTTTGAAATTAGTGGCAGAGGACATAAATAAATATAGATATGTTAGGTCATATGATCATTGTAGAAACTTTATTGTGGAAAACTAAAATTAAAGGCAAATTATAAATTAGCAAATATTATTAAGAATAGCTAAAACCAAGTATTAGAGATATATATATGTAACATCTTAAAATAAATAAGATACTAATATATGAATGATATAAATAAAATAGAAAGTAAACAATATAAAAATCATGAAATATAAAAGAAAATTCAGCAAAATTTATGTTTGTATTAGAAATTAAACATGAACAATTTAAATGAGTCTTTTTTTTTTTAAGTAAAACAGCCATTTCTAAAAGATTATGCAAAATATTTAAAATGATACAGTAAAAATGATGTTTTATTACATTGCTGTTGGGATATAAGTTGTGAGACACTTTTAGATAAAATTGATTTATAAAGAATCATAAAAGCAAGGAATTCCCTCCTGGACCAGTGGATAGGACTCAGTGTTCTCACTGCCAAGGGTCCAGGTTCCATTGCTGCTCAGGGAACTAAGATCCTACATGCCGCTGGCATGGCCGAAAATGAATCATAGAATTAATGATTCCTAAGTAATACAGCCTATGAATCTTTTCTAAGAAAACAACCTCTAAATTATAAAAGACATTTATATATAAAAGTGTTTTGAACACATATTACCTACAATAGCTAAATTTGACAACAATGTCCAGAAATGTTTAAGTAAGATATTTTACAGGTAAAATTAGATTTATATAGATTTTAATAATAAATTTCCATATTATATTTCATATTATATTAAAAGAAAACATTCAAATTCACATATAGCATGCGTCAGCCATGTATAGATCAAATACACACAAGAAAGAAATAAACTAACATATAATAATTTATTTTCTTATATCTGCACAGAGATCTGCTCTAAATTTTTTAATAATGTTCCTTTACAATGGGAAAATGTAATAGCCAAAATAAATAGAAGAGGAATGCAAATGGCTCATTTAATTGAAATAAAAATACCCTAAATATATATTTTTAATAGGTAAGTATATGTTTTATTCAATATTAGTAAAATAAAATTTTATATTGAGTAAATTCATTTTCAATTCTTCACTAATTAATAGTTTAATGATTATAATTTAAATAATAAGGTTTTTTGTTTTTCATCCTAACAATACACTTCTAAATGTCACTTTTATGACTATACAGATGAGAACAGAAGTATTTTTCAGCACTTTAGATAGAGGAATTCTATTGAATAATTAAAACATAATTATAAAACTACAAATATTTAAAGTTTCTATAACCAGTAAAAGAGAAAAAAACATTGATGGAATCCATAAATAGTACATACTTTGAGTATTGTTTTTAAAATATGACTATCTTAGGCAGAGTTCCCAAGGAAACAGCCTAAGGTGAAAACTGGGATTAACCTGTAGGAGGTGCAATGTCAGAATCCTGAGTGGCAGTTCAAAGTCACAGCAAGGCTTCATGGTCCTAAGTGGGGTGGGTCAGCCATAGCCGTAGCTGAGGAGGAACAAGTCGGTGCATGAAACTGACGTGCTAAGGAAATCCGAGGAGGTGTATATATCCAGCATAATGGCTATCCAATGTGAGTTCATATGTGCTGTATTCTCTCCCATTAAAAAACTAAAACTCAGGCAATGAAACTTTAGTCATTCCTCATTCTATCTTGCTTTCTCTCTTTTAGTATCAACATTCTCAAAATAATCACTGTGAAATGTCTTAAGTTTCCTACTAGCTATTACTCAGGACTCTTGTATCAGCTTTAAACATTTCAGTGCAAGTTCTGACCTCTTCAGAGAAGGCAATGGCACCCCACTCCAGTACTCTTGCTTGGAAAATCCCATGGACGGAGGAGCCTGGTAGGCTGCAGGCCATGGGGTTGCGAAGAGTCAGACACGACAGAGCGACTTCACTTTCACTTTTCACTTTCATGCCTTGGAGAAGGAAATGGAAACCCACTCCAGTGTTCTTGCCTGGAGAATCCCAGGGACGGGGGAGCCTGATGGGCTGCCGTCATGGGGTCGCACAGAGTCAGACACAACTGAAGCAACTTAGCAGCAGCAGTCTGACCTCTTGGTTCTGCTATTCTTTCATTATTTCCCACCCTGCTTCTTTCATCCCTTCTGTTTCAGCTTGGATTCCAACTTTAAGACCTCCCTGGAATCTGTCCTGTTCTTATATCACAAACATTTGGCACAGCTGATCACTCTCTCCTTTTTCTTCAATGTTTCTTTTTTTGGCTTCGTTGATTATTTCCCCTATTTTTTTTCCCCTTCAGCTTCAATAGCCATTTTATATCTGTCTGTTTTTCAGGTTCTTCTCTACTCAATTTCTAATGCTGTCATGCTCCAGGGCTTTGTGCTAATGCACACAGCAAAGGTTGAGTACCTTTCTCTACATGAATCAACTCTGTCTCTTGCTTGTCTCCACTTGCTCGTATCCATAGAGTTCACTGTAGTCACATGCTGTTATTTCGGTTTCTTAAACATACCAAGATCTAGTAATTCTCAGGGATTTTGCATAAGCTCTTCCCTCACCCTGAAAATCTTTTTTTTCTGGACACTCAAAGGATGACTTTCCTTACGCTTTCTAAAGTTAAAATATAATTGTTGTTCAGTTGCTAAGTGGTGTCCAACTCTTTGCGACCCCAAGAACTGCAGTGCTCCAGGCTTCCCTGTCCTTCACTATCTCTTGGAGATTGCTGACTCATATCCACTGAGCTGGTGATGCTATCTAAGCATCTCATCCTCTGATGCCCTTTTGCCTTGAGTCTTTCCCAGCATCAAGTTCTTTTGAATAATATCAGGTGGCCAAAGTTTTGGAGCTTCAGCTAAAGTATAATTAGGGAGGACTTCTTCAACCACCACTAATATATAAGATGCCTCTATTTCAACCATATTTTCCTATTCATTTTTCTTGGCATTTGGAAGAATCACATCCCGTTTTTAACTGTTCTATTAGAGTAGGATCTTTCTCCCTACTGTAAGAACACCTGTTGAGGATAGGGACCTTACCTGTCTTGCTCATCAGACTGTTTGAGGGAGCTGTAATAATGCCTAATTCACTGTAAGCATACCATAAATAGCTTTCACTGAACAATGCTAAAACAACACGTAAGGCTTTTTACTAATCAAATAACCTAACATTTGTAAAGAAGAGAATATCAGGGCTAATATGAGAGTATGAGTATTGTACAATACTCACTTTCATACTTCAAGTTGGATTATGGCTTGTTTTGAAAGCATATTTTGGCAAAACACACCAGAACTTAAAAATATTTTTGCTCTATGATCAATCATAAATAACTATCAGTTAATTACTGCTTGACTCTTAACAATATAGATACTCATACCTACAACAGTGACAGTTTGCCTATGGGCAAAAAAATTATACATAAATGATGTGCAGTTGTTTTCAGCTTATTTTATAGTATCTCCACTTTGTGATATCTTCATTAGTATCATGAGTTCAGCAATGTTTAGTATTTTTCTCCCTATGCTTAATGAGGTGCAAATGACAATAAAAATTGAATGCATTTAAGATATACAATTTGATGTTTAATATACATGTACATCGTGAAATAATCACCACAATCAAGCCTAATTAACATATCCATCAGCTTGTATAGTTACTGTTCTCTTCCGTGTGTGTATACGTGTGTATGTGCATAAGATTTATTCTGTAAGCAAATTTCAAGAGTGCTATATAATATTATTAATTCTAATCACATTGGTGTACATTGGATGTCTGTAACTTATACGTTTTGCATAACTGAAGCTTTTGCTACTTTTACTACTTAACCAATATCTCTCCATATTGGGAGATATTGGTCCCAATTATTCGTCCTGTCCTTAAAAACCATCGTTCTACCCTCTGCTTCTATGTGCTTCACTATTTAGATTCCACATATAAATAAAATCATGCAGTATTTCTCTTTCTGTGTCTGGCTTATTTTACTTACCTTTCTGTCCTTCAGGTCCATGCATACTGTCACAAATGGTAGTATTTCCTTCTTTTTTAAGACTGAATAATGAATGTCTGTGTGTACACATATACAAAGGTAGACCACTTTGGCCACCTGATGCAAAGAGCTGACTCATTGAAAAAGACCCTGATGCCAGGAAAGATAGAAGGCAGGAGGAGAAGGGGACTACAGGACAAGATGGTTGGATGGTATTACTCCTCAATGGACATGAGTTTGAGCAAGCTCCGGGAGATAATGAAAGACAGGGAAGCCTGGAGTTCTGCAGTCCATGGGATCAAAAAGAGTCAGACACAACTGAGTGACTGAGCAACAAGTAAATATTACACATACACACACACAGAGAACTAAATAAATAGAATAAACCAAGCTATAAATGGAAATGGAAAAGGAGAGTTTACTTTCCAAAGAATACATTTCCACTAACCTAGTAATGAAGTAAGTCCTATAAGACTGCCATGAAATAGACTATTTGGTAGGTAAAAAGGGCCTGGAGTTCTTGCTCATTTTAAGTTATATGTACCATATAAACCAACATAGCTGTGCTATAATGCCTTGAATAAGTTACATTATATTTATTTTGTGTATCTAGGTAATGTTACAACACATAACAAGTAAAAATGGTTGTTAGAAACTTTGATCACATAAAGTCCTACATAAGCACTTAATAAGCACGGAAAAAAATGTGAGAGGCTTAGTTCACTTTTAAATAGCTATCAAGGTATATTATAGGTTTTACTATTCCTTACTAAATACTTTCTGAATAGTTATCAACTTATAAGTAGCAGCAGTCTTTTATATGCTTATTTATAATATGGAATTTACTGAAGTCATTTTATATGTTAAATATTAAAGTTTAAATGTATTAATATTTAATATAATTTAATATTTAAAATTAACCTAGTATCTTTTAAATAATGAAAAATACAAATTCAAGTCATGGTATTTGATATTACAAGCTGACTGCTGTGTGCTTCACTATCCCACCCATTGACTTATTGAAAAGTCTTTTTATATGGTTTATGCATACTAAGTTTTCATCAAGAATGGATTTTAATTTTTTTAAATATACTTGACCCAAATCTTTTAAAATGTTCATGTTTCTCTCACTGAATGTGTGTTAATATGACAAGATGTGATGCTGATTTTTGTAATGATAAATATCCATGTGCCCCTTTGATAAACCCAGTTCTGCCATATTATCTTTATAAAAAGGATACTGCTGTGCTGTACTCAGCCATGTTTAACTTTTTGAAACCCCATGGACTGTAGCCCTCCAGGCTCCCCTGTCCATGGGATTCTCCCAGCAAAATACTGGAGTGGGTTACCATTTCCTCCTCCAGTGGATCTTCCTGACCTAGGGATTGGACCCACATCTCCCGCTTCACCTGCATTAGCAGGCAAATTCCTTATCACTGAGCTATCTGGGAGAGATAAAATAGGATACTACTACATTCAACTTGCTAATATTTTATGTAATATTTTAACATCTACAATCACAGCCAAAATCGAGCCATACATTTATTCTCATGGATAGTCTTTGCTTGGTTATTGCAGTGGACATAAGGATCACAGGTCCCAGAGACCTCTTTGTCTCTCTATGTAGGAGGTGAATATCTGATGATCTTCGTAGCTTGGTATCCATGAGTCACCTTAGTGCTAGACTCTCCTAAATTTCAGTCCTTGTCCTTCAATGAAACTGCTTTTTCTGGACCTTTGCAGATGGTGACTGCAGCCATGAAATTAAAAGATGCTTACTCCTTGGAAGGAAAGTTATGACCAACCTATATAGCATATTGAAAAGCAGAGACATTACT
>NW_011494835.1:10640845-10641040 GCF_000754665.1 Bison bison bison | reverse complement strand
ATGTATGGATGTGAGAGTTGGACTGTGAAGAAGGCTGAGCGCTGAAGAATTGATGCCTTTGAACTGTGGTGTTGGAGAAGACTCTTGAGAGTCTCTTGCACTACAAGGAGATCCAACCAGTCCATTCTGAAGGAGATCAGCCCTGGGATTTCTTTGGAGGGAATGATGCTAAAGCTGAAACTCCAGTACTTTGGC
>NW_011494835.1:10640193-10640745 GCF_000754665.1 Bison bison bison | reverse complement strand
ATGATTTGGTGATGGACGGGGAGGCCTGGCATGCTGCAGTCCACAGGGTCACAAAGAGTCGGACACGACTGAGTGACTGAACTGAACTGAACTGATAGATATTCAAAAAGTCTCTGAAAAATTTTTGGCTCTTATGCCAATGAGATTTTCAATAACTGGTTCTGACGTCTCTGTCATTCTGGCTTGATATGAGTCTTTTTGCCAAACTTGTGTTCATTAGTGCTTAGCCAGAAAAAATGTGATCTGATACTGAGGAGGTAGAGTGTCAAAGGTACTGTGAAGCTGGTCCTATCAAGAACAGTTTCACCTAGCCTTATAGGCTGTGAAGCTGGTCCTATCAAGAACAGTTTCACCTAGCCTTATAGGCTGTGAAGCTGGTCCTATCAAGAACAGTTTCACCTAGCCTTATAGGCTGTGAAGCTGGTCCTATCAAGAACAGTTTCACCTAGCCTTATAGGCTGTGAAGCTGGTCCTATCAAGAACAGTTTCACCTAGCCTTATAGGCTGTGAAGCTGGTCCTATCAAGAACAGTTTCACCTAGCCTTATAGGCT
>NW_011494835.1:10619509-10640093 GCF_000754665.1 Bison bison bison | reverse complement strand
CTGAAGGAGATCAGCCCTGGGATTTCTTTGGAGGGAATGATGCTAAAGCTGAAACTCCAGTACTTTGGCCACCTCATGCGAAGAGTTGACTCATTGGAAAAGACTCTGATGCTGGGAGGGATTGGGGGCAGGAGGAGAAGGGGACGACAGAGGGAAATGGCTGGATGGCATCACTGACTCGATGGACGTGAGTCTCAGTGAACTCCGGGAGTTGGTGATGGACAGGGAGGCCTGGCATGCTGTGATTCATAGGGTCGCAAAAAGTCGGACATGACTGAGTGACTGATCTGATCTGATCTGATTCTAAAGATAATTCCACATCTCTTTCTCTGCTTCTTGTCACAACTGTGTGCTTAGTTGCTCAGTCATGCCCGACTCTTTGTGACCCCATGCACTGTAGTGCACCATGCTTCTCTGTCCTTGGGGATTTTCCAGGCGAGAATACTAGAGTAGGTTGCCATGCCCTCCTCCACGTGCAGCTCCAGTTTGTACCTTTGGTGCAACTGTAATTTGGAAGTCTCTTAGGTGTGACCATAAAAAATTCTTGGGTCCCAGTATGGCTTGATCTCTGCTTAATGTCACATTCAAAGAAACTATTAAATGTGCTTCACATTTTTAAGGAAAAACAAATCTTCCTTAAAGATTTTAATTTTTCCAGGAAAGTACAGTAAATTCCTTAATATGAGTGAGTTCCATTTTGAGAGCATGTTGGTAAGCCCAATTTGTTTGTAAGTCCATCAAAATTAGCCTAGATGCCCAGCTAATACAACTGGCTGTATAGTACTATACTGTAATAAGTTTATAACACTCTTTACAGAAATACCTAAAAGAACAAACGATAAATTTCTAAGAAAACATTTTTAATCTTACAGTACAGTGCTTTGAAAAGTACAGTAGTACAGTACAACAGTGGTCATACAGGGGCTGCATTGAGTGAACAGGCAGCAAGAGTTACTGACTGGAGGAGGGAGATGGTAGAGCTGAAGGATCATCAGCAATAGAAGACGGAGGGCAAGCCGCGATTTCACTCATGCCTGACATTGACGGATCTTGCTGCATCCAGTTCTATCCACCCTCTCGAAAAAAAGATCTAGTGTCGTCTAGGTAGTAGCTCTTTTTTTTCTCATCACAGATGAGACAATAGCATTGGTTTGAATTCTGAACAGCTGCATCAACCTTCAGATCCTCAAATACCATCAGTACCTCCTCAAATAAAGAAAATCCCCACGCCATTCCCTGTGCCATGGATCTCTTTGGTTCTTCAGTTACTTCTTCCTCCTGTTGTTCCACTCTCTCAGTTATTTTCACTGTTATCCCTTGGTGCTTCTTGGCAGTACCAGCTACATCACTGGTGCTTTCATGCTTGCTTCAGGACATTGTGAGCTTGAAATAAAGATATTTTTCTACTATACTGTATATAGATATAGTACTGTACAGTGACGTGTACAAAAGCACAGCCATTTGTAGAGGATACATACACGTGACAATGTATGCCAGTTACGTGAACTACCTTATGGGATTAGACATGCAGAGGCATGTTTGCATTTGTGAAAGTTCTCAACTTGAAGGCTCATATGTAGGGGCCTTATTGTACTTTTGTAAAGGACATCTTTGAATTATGTAAGATAGATTCAATGAGGAATAAGTTTTGAGTGTCAAACGATGACTGATTAATAGGTTTTTGGATGTGAGATTTTTCCTGATTTTGAAACTGACATGTATCTCCGTTTTAAGTGAAATAAGGCATGGTGTCTTTCAAGGAGATTAAAGCCTAGTGGAAGACAGAAAACAAAAATAAACCATAATGATGCTGAGGAGTATATTGTATTTATTTGGCACAGTGGTTTACAGGAACTCATAAATTTTTAAATGGGTTTAGGATTGTAGAATTTTTCCTGGAAGAAAGGATATTTAAGCTAAGACTTAAAAGACAATGAAAAATTATCTGGAGGAAAATGGAGGAATGCCCTTTACAGAGAGATAGAGCAGCTGTGGAAAAGCCCAGCAGTTTGAAACTGTAAGACGATCTTAAAATTGCAAATAGTGTAATGTGGCTGGAGTGGACAGTACTTGCAAGGGAAAGGCAAGAGATAAGGCAGAGTGATAAACAGGGAGCATATTCTAAAGAGCTTCATCCATTTAACCAAGAAAATTATGCTTTTATCCTTGACCACATTAATGTATTTAAACTAACAGAATGATGGAGTACTTGTATCTTAGAGCAAAATCATTTTGTTACCAATATGAATCATGGATGCTAGGTATTGGAATGACAACTGTTGGGGGTCAGGATGCCACTTGTATAGTGAGATGTAATAAGAGCTTGGACCACAATACTGGAGATAGATAGGGAAGAGCTGATCTATAGGAAAAAGGCAAGGGAAGGAATTCAGAATGATTTTAAAGTTTCTGTGCAAATATAAATAGGATCTCTTATTAGCAGCCTGACAAATATGTATATAGGTTTGAAGTATCACTGAATGATAATACCTGAAAAGTGAAAGTGAAATCATTTAGTTGTGTCCTACTCTTTGCCATCCCATGGACTGTAGCCCACCAGGCTCCTCTGTCCATGGGATTTTCCAGGCAAGAATCCTGGAGTGGGTTGCTATTTCCTTCTCCAGGGGATCTTCCCAACCCAGGGATCAAACCCTGGTCTCCCACATTGCAGGCAGACACTTTACCCTCTGAGCCTCCAGGGAAGCCCTAAGACCTAGGATTATCACAGAAAACCTTTCAAGCAATATTTTTAATCTCATCACTGGCATATTTCATAATAATTTACTTCCAAGAATACAGCACAATCCTTATTGCATAATGAGACAAGAGTCTACTTCTCTAGCAGTATCCCATCAATCAATGGAGTCGATCATTGTAGGGCCACTGGCTTCCTGGCTCCTTCATTAAGTCCTGGAGAAGCTGGTGCTTTCTTCACTTGAAAACATCTTGTACTCCATTCAGGTAACTCTTCAGTAATGGCTTCCCCACTACCTTAGTGAGCAAGGCTATAACTCACAGGCCTTAGCTCATACAGGTTTGATCCTTCCACATCAGGTAGTTTTTTCCATTTGTTAGGAAAATCTTGAAAAAATGTTTGCAGCTTTTTCTTTAAAGGGAAACCCACTTTTGCTGTGCCAATATAAAAAGATTATTGTGGTACAGTCAAAGTTATAATAGTAATTTTTACAGGAAGTAGGCTATTTGGTAAATAGTCTTATTAATAATAAATTAAAGAAATACTACTAAATGCTAACTGCCCCTGAATTTCAGAAATAGAGGGATAAGTTTCACCCAGCTCTGGTAATAGCTGATTAGGCTGGTCAGCAATACCAGGTTTTATTCTCCCATATATACACCCACATTACATTTCCCAGCTACAATGCAGACGAGTATGGTCAAAAGATTGACTGTTGACCATTGTAAAATAAGCTGATGTAATTTGCACCACTTTCTAGGTCTGGCCCATAGTAACCTTCTTAACATTTTTGACTCTCTTGTCATCCACTTACTGCAGATCACCACCATGTCCTAGAACATGCTTGGGACAATATATGAAATCAGTGTGAATCTTGGAATAGCTGTTCTCACAGATTAGAGGCATTCACTTTGAAATTTAAATGTGCAAGAAATAAATTTCTATTTTGTGAACCACTTAGATTTTAGGGTTTATGTGTTTTTCAGCTAACAAACAAAATTATTACAACTCAGATAATATAAGTTACTCATCACTCTGGGGGTTACTTAAACCTAAGAACATTATCAAGGCATAGATAATCCTAAATAAAGGCCATCTTTCCTCTCCACAAGTTTCTATAATGTGTAATAATTTGTCAAGCAATATGAAGTTTCTAAGATTTTTGCCTTATTTTTGCAAGCTAACAAGTTAGACTGCCAAAACTTCATAGATGCTGGCAGAAGAAATAGAATTCCTGGGTGAGAGTAAAGGACCTTTTTACTCATTCACATCAAGGAGCATCACACTGGATCCTCTTGTCTTCAAGTCTCATGAGGATGTTGCCAAAATAGAGCCAGATGAATCCTGCAAATATAATGCTTTTGTGCCAAAACTGAGGAACCCTGAGCTTAAGACCCTCTGATCATCTAAAAGGGGCTGCTAGCAAACTGCCCAACTTTGCCCCAGAGGGAGACATTGTCTTTATTCTGCTCATGATATAAATCTTCCCTTGTCCCCAGAAGGTGATGTTATCTTAGTTCCAAAACCGTTTGTTATACAAACTACAAACATGCTTAAAAGGATTGTCTGGGACAAAACCTGATAGAAGATGTACAAAAATGCCGTGGAGAATTCTCTTTCTATACGTTTTAGATTCCGAGTTGTATAACCAGAGAGTAAGTCATAGAAAGATGCAATAAGAGAGCAATTAGGAAAATATGAAAGCCAGTGATTCTGTTCCTTCATTTTAAGGATGAAGAAAAGCATGTGCAGAGGAAAACTGACTCGGTCAAGGTCACATGGAGAATCAGTGAGAGCCGTGAGTCTATTTCTCTTATCTTATTCCAGATTACACACGCATATGTATGGCTGGTGTTAATTCCTATACCTGCCAGGTCTACATTTTGTTTTAAAAGTAGTTCTCTGGGAGCAATGCTTACAACTGTATTGGGAATCAGACAATCTGTGATCTCATTACAGATGTGACAGTAATAATTTTATGAAGTCATTTTGATCTGGCCACCTTCAGGGACAATTAACCAACTTTTCTTTTAGAGTACATTGTTCATATCTCTTATTTTAAATTGATATCTTTGGTTATGAATTTGTTAAAGTCAAGAACTGTTTCTAAAAATAACTCAGTACGTTGAAAAGTACATACGAAGAAAAAAATAAAATTGATGACTGCTCCTATGTGATTACTGTATTCCAACTCTTTATATTCTGTTTTCCAATGTCTGGGCCATGAAATATGCCATTATAAGATTTTATTTCCATTTGTGTTCTGTTACCTTGAATCGTAGGCTCAAGCTCCCAGAGATAATGACTAGCTGCTAGGAAGTCTACCTGATCTTTTTCCTATCACCTTAATGATACAATTGGTATAACTGACCACAATGCTATCATTATATTCCTATAGTTGATTTCTACTCCTTTGAGTAATGAGATTGCTAAATTAGAAAAACAAGAAAGAAAGTATTTTTCATAAATCTTGTGAAAATTATTGGCTTGTGCAAAATGGTTAAATATTAGTAGTAAAGTTCCTATTAGATTATGCTGTTACGGCAGGGCAAACCAACACTCCCTGCCATCATCTCATACACATCTGTGGTCACATAGAAAATCTGTTTGCTGCAGCACAATTGAAAGTGGATGGGACAAACAAAGGCAAGCGTTTGAAGCTGGGAATATGATTGCAATGAGTAACAGCCTTTAATTTCTCCAGATATTTATATTTTTAAAAACATCTGCTTCCACTCCCACACACAATAATCATATTTGTCCCTGTGTTTGCTTGTTTTCTAATCCTTCCCTAATCACACTATGACTTTTTCCATTAGTCCATCATACAGGTTAATACATTAGTGAGAATGAGATTTAAATGAAAACATATGGATATAAGGGCATATTTTATCTATAAAGTCTTCTCAAGATAATTAAAAGTAGCTATCTAACTGGTAATCCTATGTCTGACTCTAGTTTTCTTTCCATTTCTCTATTTACAAGAACTTTTACTACGAACCCAATTTATTTACAAAAGCAAAATACGGTAGTTTCCGCTTGTTTGGAAGGGATGTGTTCCAAGACCCCCAGTGGGTGCCTAAGCTGTGAATGCTGTGTATGCTGTGTTTTTTCTTATACATACACACCTATGATAAAGTTTTATTTATAAATTAGGCACAGTAAGGAATATGCAAATTGCCAGCATCACTGTTCTTGTGCTTAGGGACCTTCATTAAGTAAAATAAGGGTTAATGAACACTAGCACTGAGATATCACCACGGCTGATCTGATAACTGAGTCAGCTGCTGAGTGACTAATAGGTGGAGCATGTACAGCGTGGATTCACTGGACACAAGGGATGATTCACGTCCAGGGAGAGAGGGAGTGGGGTGGTATGAGATTGCAACAATGCTTCTCAGAATGGATTGCAATTTAAAACTTAAGAATCGTTTATTTCTGGAATTTTCCATGTAGTATATTTGGATCACAGTTGACCGCTGGTAACAGAAACTGAAGATGGTGTGTGTATGTGTGTGTGTGTGTGGGCTACTGTAATAAAAAATGTTTAAGAAATAATCTAGAACACAAAGGTGATAACACTTCATAATCCTCTAAGAACATATGTGTTCTTATTTTTTTTTAAGTTATTAGTAACAAAAATAACTCTTTGATAGTGACAAAGATTCTCTTCTTGACCAAACCCTGGTCAGGCACTTCTGAACCATCTCCTCGAGTAGGATCTGACTTTTGGACCTCTTTGTGTTTATCTTTGCATGGCCCAATTTTAGCAAGAATTCTTTGTAAGTTAAACAGAATCTGTTACCTCTGATACCTGATCAGGTTCTTCAACCTCCACTATTCCCCAGGTGATGTCTGATGACCCTGGCCTTCCTTCAGTGAGTATTCTCTTAGGTTGGGTTAGCCAAAGTCTCTGCTTATCCCTGATGTTTCCTCAATAATTTTCCACTCACTATTCTACCTGCTGCTTGGCTTAGAGTCCTGCTTTTCCTTATTGTATTCAGAGTTGAGCCTTATCTCTCTCCCTGACAATAAAATTCCATTGCAATAATCCCCCTAAATAAAGACTTCAATACTGTCCTTTCACAAATGTCTTTTTTTTTTTTTTCTTTAACAGAAGGCAGGTTAATGTCCTTTCAAAAAATGTCCACATTTTAATTCACTGAATCATGAATATCTTAATCTACATGGCAACGGGAATTAAATTTGCAGATGGAATCAAGGATGTGCATTAGCTAACCTTAAAGAGAGTATCTTGGATAACCTAGGTAAGAGACCAGTGTTATTACAAGGGTCTTTAAAAGGGAGAGAGGGAGATAAATGAGAACCAGAGAGATGGCAGCATGAAAAAGACTCAGCCTGAATTTGCTGACTTTGATGATAGAAGAAGGGCGCTGAACCAAGGAACGCAGACAGCCTTTAGAATCTGGGATAGGCAAGGAAATGGGTTCTTTCCTGGAGTCATCAGAAGGAACACAACCCTGCCTATACCTTGATTTTATCCCAAAGAGGCTATGTTGAACTTCTGTTCTGTGCAACTAGGATACTAAACTTTTACTCTTTTAGGCCCTTAATTTATAGTAAATTTTCACAGCAGCAGTATAAAACTAATACCATCTTCATTGATATGATTAGAAATCAGAAGCCAGTTTAGGGCAGTTTTAAGGCCTCTGAAGAAGAGACAGAATACATGAGTTTATAATTGGTTCCTAGGAATGTGACACTGATTGGTACTATTTCACTCCTTCCTCTATTTAGTGAAGTTCCTTCCCCTAAAAATCAGACTAAAACTCACTAACCTTTGACTTTGTATTTGATTATGTGGCTTGCTTTAGCCACTATAATGAAACAGAAGTGAGAGGATGGTACCTCCAACTAGAATTTAATGGCCCTTTCTCTTGTATTCTGCATGCCTCAGCCAGCCTGGTGGTCTCAGAGGAAGACAAGTGTCACAGGGAAAAGAGGCAATCAGCCAGATCAATGTCAGCCGAGATCAACCAACCCAAGCTGATCTTCAAAATTTTGAGAACAAATACATAGTTGTGTGTAAGTCATTCAATTGTGGAGTACTTTTTATGCTGCCATAGCAAAGTCATACAGCTCCGATCTAGGACATTTTGTTCTGTTTCATGCTGGAGTGATGAAGTGATGCATCATAGCAACTGTCATGCAATAATGGCCAGCTTTTCATTTGGATGCCAAAATATGGAAGCTGTTGGAGCCCAGTTCTTCCCAGCAAATATTTTCACTCTGAACTGAGAGTTGACAGCCTTCTCATTTTCCTACTTCAGAAAAGTCAGACTTTTATTAAACATAACTGCCCTCCAACATACCCTGAAGCTCTTAGATCTATATTTTCTGAGGTTTAGAGTAAAACATGCTCTTCTAGTCAGTATTTAAATGTCATATATGTACTATAATCCTCTCTGCTGATATCTTGGACATCTGCCTATGCTATAAATATACATATATATATTCCTTCTGATAAAGTTTCTGAAATGAAATGGTTCCAGCCAAGGGGCAAATGCCTTTGCTATTAAGCATGGGAAATGAAGGAATATTTTAAATACTTGCAAAGTTTCTTTTCAGCATGAGGGAAAGAAAAAAAATCCCTTACCATCCATCTGTTTCTTCCCATATTTTGTTCAGCTCTCAATCCACTCTATTTTACATAGATAATATAAACTGCTAAGACACAGCTTTGCCCCCAGATTTTATGGTGTATCTGTGTTGCTGATGTTCTGCTCTTTCACTTGAGAGAGATGCAGAGAATGAAAAGTGAGCAAGTAGGCTGGCGAAAACTAAATCAAAGTTGTTACATTTTCCTACTGTGCTCATATATTCAGTAGTTTTTAGAGACTTAACATGCTCTAAAACTGAGCTTCTTAAATTACTAAACACTTTCCAAATTACATACAGCAACAAGAGAAAATGGGATGCATATAATGAGTTATGGCATATTTGGATTAACTACAACAGTTTGAACTCTGGGCTTCACTTCCACTAGAACATAAACTCCATAAAGACAGGATTAGAGCTATCCTAACAGTGTGTTTGTGCACAATGACTAGTACAGGGCCTGTACTATATGTTAGTGATGAACAAGGATTTGGTGACCTAGAATCCATGAATGACTGAGCTGTGTTTTAGGTACTGTGAGCTATGTTTGTGTAGAACAAGACTATTCACACTAAAACTATGTTTTCGGTAGGGTTCTCTCTTTTCACTTGAGAAGAAAAAGAACATGGCTGGGCACATAGAAAAGTATATAAAGGGAGGGTTTGGAAGAGATGGATATAAGCTTTCAACTTTTGCCCAATTGACCCTTTAAGAAGCTATTTCAAATTGAAAATCACAATTGCAAAAAGAATTAGATGTGCAGTTGCAAATGGAAAAATTTCATAGTGATAAACAGAGGTTTGCTATTCATGAGTTCAATGATAATTTTATATGATGTTTGTAAAATGTCTGATTTACTTTTAATGTAAAACTTGTGGCAGGTGCACTTTTAAACACAAAGGTATAGATTGTAGAGACAAGAACAGAAAAGTTGGTGTTCTTCTTTAACATTTTCCCTTCTAGCCCATAAAGAGTATCTCTCTGTGTGTAGTGTCCAAGGATGAAATTAAAGCTTTTCTCATTGTCTATAGAGGAAAGATGACATATCCTGAAAGACAGAGCCAGGATGTTGGCACTGCACTGGCTGACTGTGCATTAGATCAGACAGCAAATTAGATATTGATAGAACTATTTCGTACAGTCGATAAGCTTTCTGATGATTGATATCTTTATGTTGTCTGGTAATAGCAAGGCCGGCATTTAGAAACTAGAGAAAGAAACTGTAATATGATAATCTCTTCGTGGAATCCTTAAGTGTAACCCAAGCTCACAAGTATCATTACCTTAGAGAGCAGGATTTACACAATTGACTTTCACAGGAACAAGGGAAAGAAAATTAAAATATCACCCTTTCCTTTGTGTACAAAACTGTCTTTTGAGCCACCCTTCAATCTGAATTAGAGGACAAAACAGTCAAGTTCCTTAAAGTTCTTCTGATTTGCGGGGAAAAAAAAAAAGTTGTTCACAGAAGCAAACAGAAAAAGTGTATCTTGGAGAACAAAATAAACTAAATGCAGAGAAAATGGTTTATTTCATTAGATGACTGTTGCTGGTAGGACACTTGACTTGAAACTAAGTGCTCAGAAAAACCACAAAATATATCACTGTCCACTTCTAAATAATATTTTCTGAAATGTAATCAGGAAAATGGAAGATGATGAAAAGAAAGCACTGTGATTTATACAACAGCCTCTGTCTTACTTCTCTTATCCCCTCTCATCTTCCATTTTATCTTTCAGGCAACGATATATCCAAGGTTAATCCATCCATCCATCAGTTAAATACTTGTTTATTTATTCATCCATTTATTAATTTGGCAAATATTAAGGAAATGCCTATTATGTGGGGGCATTGTTATAGACACTGTGAAAGAGCGGTGTGCAAAACATAGAAATATTTACCCCCACAGAGCTGACTTTTTGGTGGAAGAAGGCAGATTATTAGTAAATAAGTAAGTACATGATGTACACAGGAGGTCTATTGGTGATTAGTGAAAACTAAGTAGGTAAATAAAGTTGATGAGGAAGTTAAGAAATGTCATGAAGTGAGGTTTGCTATTAGGGATGTCAGATAAATAGGGGCTGCTCACTTACATTTGGATTTCAATTAAAAAAAATTACTTTAGTATAAGTACGTCCCTTATATTAGTAAGGGAACAAAGGGAAATGCCAATGAAGATGAGATCATAATGAATTTAGTAAAAAAAAATGATGTTATGGTCTTGCATAGGTGTTAAAGAATTAGAAAGTGAAAGTTGCTCAGTTGTATCCAACTCTTTGTGACCTTATGGACTATACAGTCCATGGAATTCTCCAGGCCAGAATACTGAAGTGGGTAGCCTTTCCCTTGTCCAGGGGATCTTCCCAACACAGGGATCGAACCCAGGTCTCCTGCATTGCAGGCGGATTCTTTACCAACTGAGCTATCAGGGAAACCCCTAAAGAATTAGAGGAAATCTTGAGAGAGACATACATGAATATAGAAAATGCAAGTTGGATTTTTAGATGTAAAATTTAAAATGCTAATGTGAAAATTGTTCTGAGATGAAAAATACCCTAGATGGAATTAATGGAGATAAGACATTCTGGAGAAGAGATTAATAACTGAAGATACAATAGAAAATACTCCAAATAAAACACAACTAGAAAAAAAAAGAATAGATAATCAGTGAGCTGTGGGAGAAATAAAGAGGCCTAATATAAAGATAATTGGAGTTCTCTAGCAAAAGGAGAACAATAAAAAATGGATAGAAAATCATGTATAAACTCCTTCCAAATTCTCATGAAAATGATTAACTCAGATATTAAGAATCTCAACAAAACCCGAGCACAAAAATCATGAAGAAAATGACACCAGAAGATGTTATAATCAAAGTGCTTAAAACCAGAGATGAAGCAAATATTTTAAAGGTGCCCAGAGCAAAATAATAGATTACATGCTTAAGGATAAACATAAGAATTATAGCAGATTTCTAATACAAAATAAGGCAGGCCAAAAGACATAGGGCACCACATTATTTTTGATTAGAAATCTTCTGTGCCAAGAGAAAATAAAAACCAAGTAGTATAAAACAAAATAAAACCCCTGCAACTACAGATCTATACCCAGGGAAAATACTTTTCAAAATACGAAGCAGAAATCAAGACAGTTTCAGCTATACAAAAGTTTAGAGAATTCATGAATAACCAACCAGTACCACCAAAAATATTGAATGAAGTCTTTTAAGGAGAAGGAGAATGATATCAGATGGAAATGTGGTTATACTTAAAGCAATGCAGATTATTGAAATGGTAGCTATGTGTATTAATATAAAGATAAAATTTAAACCTCTTGAAAAGATAATTCATGTTTTAGAGTGAAAATAATAATTGTACTGTAGATAACAATATTTGCCATCTATATAGAAATAAAGTTTATGACAAAAATAGCACAAAGGCCAGGAGGGGAGAAATCAAAGTATCCGACTGGGAGATCCTTGTGTTACACTTGAAGTGACATAATATCACTTGAATTTTGACTGTGAAAGCACAGCTTCAGTGACAGCCTTAACAGAGTCTTGTTTCTGGTACCCATTGGACTGATATAATTGAAAATCAAGTACAAGTTTTTTAATCATTTATTTATTCTGGGGTATGTGAAGTCTTCGTTGCTGCAAAAGGGCTTTCTCTAGTAGTGGCTACTGGCCAGGTGTGCAGCGTGGGCTTCTCATGGTGGTGGCTTCTCTTGCTGCAGAGCACAGGCTGTAGGGTGCATGGTCTTCAGTAGTTGCTGTGCCTGGGCTCAGTAATTGCTGCACGTGGGCTTAATAGTGGGGGCACATAGATTTATTTGCCGCTCAGCATGTGGGATCTTTCTGGACCAGGGGTCAAACCCATGTTCCCTGCGTTGGCAGGTAGATTCTTAACGTTGGACTACCAGGGAAATCCTCAAATATGATTTTTAATCTTGGAAATTTCTGTACCACAATGACAGTTGAATTCAGTGTCTCCTGGTTTTTCATGTGAAAATTAGGGCATTAATCGGGGAAAAAAATCAAATGCTGAAACTCAAATTGGGGATATATCATTGGACCCAGATGAAACTGACAATATTAAAACCCCTAGTCACCCTGAGACTACTTTTGAAGTAAAAGAAGCTTTCCCTCAAAGGGCTGAGGTGACTAGACTTGTTTATGCTGAAGACTCTGTGACAATGGAACCATGAAAGGTAATGCTGATTTTCCTCAAGACTCTCTGGAGCCATCCCTATGCCACTGTATCCATAGCTAGGTTCACATCTCTGCATACTCCAGCATTATAGGTACTCCTCTTCTCCACATTCCAGGAGGAAAAAGAAGTAGCTTATACTTTGAAAGATTTTTAAGAACTTGCCTATATATAGCAGCAGAAATCTGAGAAACACGTGCAAATAAATTTTAAGTGTGTTAGACTGAAGAGGTAGAATTAAACACTAGATTAGACTTAATTCATTCATACAGGCGCACTTATCAGAGACTCCAGATTCAATGCATCTGTTTGTGCAGCTCGATGTGGCTTTAACCATTTACTTGGTTGTTTGAAAAGATACAAACTCAGTTGTAGCATCCACTTAATATGACCATTGCCAGAGCTTCCCTACATGAAAAGAGAGAATCCAAGAGCTCCAAGGAAATCTAAAAGGAAATAGAAATGCTGTATTACATTTGTTATGTATGACATATACCCCCTTTCCACAACCATGATCCATAAGAAGACCTGGAATAAGCTCTTTCACTAAGGCATTGCCAAATACATTATTGACAAAAGTGTCTCTGAAAGGCTTTGTGACTGCTCTCTATTATAGGTCAGGTGCTACTGTAGGGGATACCACCATTCAGATGGGTTCCTTGATTAAAAAAAAAAAAAAAAAGACAGAATCCCAAAATAGCAGAGGCCAGGCAGCAGCATTTAATCATTAAAGGCAAGGTGGTTACATCAACCATAAAGGGAAACAGGGGCGCACCAGTAATTAGAATGCATTGACCTGCAGAGATCTTTAGTGGTGGCTAATTGATCACAGTGTCTCTAGGAATGAAATAAATGGACAGCCTAGTAGCATATAGCCTGATTTACATAATAGGAAAAACTCTTAAGTCCAGTAACAAGAAACCTGACTTAGACTGCCAAAGTGGAGAATTACTGCCTCTCAGTTTCCAGACTTGCCTATTCATAGACCCAGACTCCCTGACTGCAGGGGTTCCGGTCCCCTTGAGAGAGGACACTGCACAATTGCTGCAAATATGCACTGTAAATCTTCCTCCAATCCTTTCTCAAAGAGATTGTCAGCCATTACCTAGTCACTCTGTGACTAGGAACACACTGAACTTCAGGGATTACTAGATGCTGGCACTGAAATGAGACTTTTATCAGATGATTCAAAATGTTGCTGTGGCCACCAGTCAAAATAAGGGTCTGTGATGGTCAGGTGGAAACTCAAGTCTGAATCACAGAGGACCCAGTAGATGTGCAGATACACTAAGGTTATTTTACTAGATCCTGAATATGTAATTGGAATTGTTGCTGTTCAGTCACTCAGTTATGTCCAACTCTTTGAGACCTTATGGACTGCAGCATAATAGGCCTCCCTGTCTGTCACTATCTTCGGGACTTTGATCAAACTCATGTCCATTGAGTCAATGATGCCATCCAACCATCTCATCCTCTGTCACCCCCTTCTCCTCCTGCCTTCAATTTCCCCCAAGATCAGGTTCTTTTCCAGTGAGTCAGTTCTTCAAATCAGGTGGCCAAAGTGTTGGAGCTTCAGCTTTAGCAAATGAATATTTAGGGTTGATTTCCTTTAGGACTGACTGGTTTGATCTCCTTGCAGTCCAAGGGACTCTCAAGAGTCTTCTGCAGCACCACAATTTTAAAACATCACTTCTTTTGTGTTCAGGCTTCTTTATGGTCCAACTCTCAACATCTATACATGACTACTGGAAAAACTGTGGCTTTGACTAGACAGACTTTTGTTGGCAAAGTGATGTCTCTGCTTTTTAATACACTGTCTAGGTTTCTCATAGCTTTTCTTCCAAAGAGCAAGCCTCTTTTAACTTCATGGCTGCAGTCACTGTCTACAGTGATTTTGGAGCCCAAGAAAATAAATTCTGTCACTGTTTCCATTGTTTCCCCATCTATTTGCCAAGAAGTGATGAGACCTGTTACTCTGACTTTAGTTTTAAGAATGTGGAATTTTAAGCCAACTTTTTCACTCTCCTCTTTCACCTTCATCAAGAAACTCTTTAGTTCCTCTTTGCTTTCTGCTATTAGAATGGTGACAACTGCATATCTGAGGCTGTAGATAATTCTCCTGGCAATCTTGATTCCAGCTTGGGATTCATCTAGTTCAGAATTTCACATGATGTACTCTGCATTTCACACGATGTACTCTGTACTCTGTTAAATAAGCAGGGTGACAATATACAGCCTTGAAAAATTCCTTTCCCAATTTGGATACAGTCTGTTGTTCATGTCTGGTTCTTACTGTTCTTTCTTGACCTGTATGCAGGTTCCTCAGGAGGCAATAAAGTGGTCTGGTATTCCCTTCTCTTGAAGAATTTCCCAGTTTGTTGTGATCCACACGGTTAAAGGCCTTTGTGCATTCAATGAAGCAAAAGTAGATGTTTTCTTCGAATCTCTTGCTTTTTTGATGATTCAACTGATGTTGGCAATTTGATCTCTGGTTCCTCTGCCTTTTTAAAATCCAACTTGTACATCTGGAAGTTCTCAGTTCACATACTGTTGATGCCTAGATGAAGGATTTTGAGCATTACCTTGATAGCATGTGAAATGAGTGCAATTGTGTGGTAGTTTGAGCATTCTTTGGCATTACCCTTCTTTAAGATTGAGATGAAAACACCTTTTCCAGTCCTGTGACCACTGCTGAGTTTTCCAAATTTGCTGGCATATTGAATGCAGCACCTTGACAGCATTATCTTTTAGGATTTGAAATAGCTCAGCTGGAATTCTATCACCTCCACTAGCTTTGTTTGTAATAACGCTTCCTAAGACCCACTTGACTTCACATTCCAGGATGTCTGGCTCTAAGGGAATGATCACACCATTGTGGTTATCCAAGGCATTATAACTTTTTTTGTATAGTTATTCTGTGTATTCTTGCCACCTCTTCTTAGTATCTTCTGCTTCTATTAAGTCCATACAATTTCTGTCCTTTATTGAGCCCATCTTTGCATGAAATGTTCCCTTGGTATCTCTAATTTTCTTGAAGAGATATCTAGTCTTTCCCATTCTTTTTTTCCCCTCTATTTATTTGCACTGTTCACTTAAGAAGTCTTTCTTATCTCTCCTTTTTATTTTCTGGAACTCTGCATTCAGATGGGTATATCTTTCCCTTTTTCTTTTCCCTTTCCCTTCTCTTCTTTTTTCAGCTATTTGTGAGGGCTCCTCAGACAATCATTTTGCCTTGTTGAATTTCTTTTTTGTGGGGAAAGTTTTGGTTACCACCTCCTGTACAATGTTATGAACCTCCATCTATAGTTCTTCAGGCACTCAATCAGATCTAATTCCTTGCATCTATTTGTCACTCCTACTGTATAATCATAAGGGATTTGATTTAGGTCACACCTGAATGGCATAGTGTTTTTCCCTATTTTCTTCAGTTTAAATCTTAATTTTGCAGTGAAGAGCTCATGATCTGACCCACTGTCAGCTCCCAGTCTTAGACACCCTTGACAACTGGCAGAATACTCGCATAGCTCTTTAACCCATGTTGTGAGTTTCACTGTGGTAAGAGCGCTAAATAAAATCCTTTGAATTTCCTACCAAGTTAGAATAGTAAACCAGAAGCAATATAATATCCTGGAAGAACTGTAACAGTTAATGCCACCATGAAGACTTGAAAGAAATAGGAGTGGTAATACATATCATATTCCCATCTAATTTATATGTGTCACCTGTGCAGAAATCAAATGGAGAATGATAGTGAACTACTGTAAATTTAACCAAGTGGTAACTTCAACTGTCCCATGGTAACAGATGTAGTATTTTACCAGAGAAAATCAGTATAGCCCCTAGTATTTGGTATGCCAGTATTGGCCTGGCTCATGCATTTCTCTTCATATCAATTTTTAGGTAGTTTTAGCAGTTTATTTTATATGTCAGGACCAACAACATAACTTAGTGTTTCACTAGAGTTAAATAATCCCAAGATCTTTGCTATAATGTTGTCTGCTGAGATTTTGATCATCATGACATTCTATAAGCCATCATATTGGTCTAGTATATTGATACCTAATGATCATACCTCTTTCAGTCATATCTTTTTGCCTTTTCGTACTTTTCATGGAGTTCTCAAGGCAAGAATACTGAAGTGGTTTGCCATTCCCTTCTCCAGTGTACCACATTCTGTTAGAACTCTCCACCATGACCCGTCTGGCTTGGGTAGCCCTATATGACATGGCTCATAGTTTCATTGAGTTAGACAAGGCTGTGGTCCATGTGATCAGTTTGATTGATTTTCTGTGATTGTGGCTTTTATTCTGTCTGCCCTCTGATGGATAAAGATAAGAAGCTTATGGAAGCTTCCTGATGGGACAGACTGACTGTGGGGGAAACTGGGTCTTGTTCTTAATCCAACTTTTTGTTATGGGTGGGGCTGTGTTTCCTCCCTGTTGTTTGACCTGAGACCAAATTATGGTGGAGGTAATGAAGAAAATTGTGACTCCTTCAAAAGCTCCAATGCACTCACTGCTGCACTCAGTGCCCCTGACCTGGCAGCGGGCCACCAGTGGACCACACCTCCAGTGAGATTCCTGGACACTCAGAGGCAAGTCAGGGTCAGTCTCCTGTGGGGTCACTGCTCCTGTCTCCTGGGTCCTGGTGTACATAGGTTTTGTTTGTCCCCTCCAAGAATCTGGTTCCCAAGTCCTGTGTAAGTTCTGGTGGCTCTATGGTGGGATTAATGGTGACCTCCTTCAAAATAGCTAATGCCACACCCAGGTCTGCTGCACCCAGAGCCCCTGCCCCTGTGGCAGGCTACTGCTGACCCGTACTACCACTGGAGACACTCAAACACTCAAAGGCAAGTCTGCCTCAGACTTTGTGGGGTCTCCTGGTGTGCACAAGGTTTTGTTTGAGCCCTCTGAGCATCTCTGGTAGGTATCAGGTTTGGGTATGACAGGGGAGTGTGTAATTTCCTCAGTTCTGTCTTGCTGCAGCAAAGATTTGAAATGGCGGACCAAAATGTTACAGTTTGGTTACAGCTCAGTTTTATTTGGCAAGCAAAGAAAAGTACACCCAGGAGGCATGAGGGTGGGCCAACCCCAAACAGAGAGGCCCGATTCATCTTGCTTTCCTCCTTTTGTGCATTTGGAAAAGTGCTGCACTCAATATGCCAGCAAATTTGGAAAACTCAGCAGTGGCCACAGGGCTGGAAAAGGTCAGTTTTCATCTCAATCTCAAAGAAGGGCAATGCCAAAGAATGTTCAAACTTCCACACAATTGCACTCATCTCACATGGTAGCAAAGTAATGCTCAAAATTATCCAAGCTAGGCTTCAGGAATACGTAAACCGTGAGCTTCCAGATGTTCAAGCTGGAATTAGAAAAGGCAGAGGAACCAGAGATCAAATTGGCAACATTCACTGGATCTTTGAAAAAGCAAGATATTTCCAGAAAAACATCTACTTCTGCATTATTGACTATGCCAAAGCCTTTGAATGTGTGGATCACAACAAACTGGGAAATTCTGAGAGATGGGAATACCATACCGCCTTACCTGCCTCCTGAGAAATCTGTACACAGGTCAAGAAGCAACAGTTAGCCCTGGACATGGAACAACAGACTGGTTCCAAATAGGAAAAGGAGTATGTCAAGGCTGTATGTTGTCACCCTGCTTATTTAATTTATATGCAGAGTACATCATGCAAAATGCTGGGCTAGATGAAGCACAAGCTGAAATCAAGATTGTGGGGAGAAATGTCAATAACCTAAGATATGCAGATGACACCACACTTATGGGATAAAGTGAAGAACTAAAGAACTTCTTGATGAAAGTGAAAGAGGAGAGTGAAAAAGTTGATTAAAACTCAACATTCAGAAAACTAAGACCATGGAATCCAATCCCATCACTTCATAGCAAAAAGTTGGGGAAACAATGGAAATAGTGAGAGACTTTACTTTTCGGGGCTCCAAAATCACTGTAGATGATGACTGCAGCCATGAAATTAAAAGACACTTGCTCCTTGGAAGAAAAGGTATGACCAACCTAGACTGCATATTAAAAAGCAGAGACATTACTTTGCCAACAAAGGTCTGTCTAGTCAAGTCTATGGTTTTCCCAGTGGTCATGTATGGATGTGAGAGTTGGACTATAAAGAAAGCTGAGCCCCGAAGAATTGATGCTTTTGAACTGTGGAGTTGGAGAAGACTCTTGAGAATCCCTTGGACTGCAAGGAGATCCAACCAGTCCATTCTAAAGGAAATCAGTCCCGAGTGTTCATCGAAAGGACTGATGTTGAAGCTGAAACTCCAATACTTTGGCCACCTGATGTGAAGAACTGACTCATTTGAAAAGATCCTGATGCTGGGGAAGATTGAAGGTAGGAGGAGAAGGGGATCACAGAGGATGAGATGGTTGGTTTGCATCACTTACTCGATGGACATGAATTTGAGAAAGCTCTGCTGCTGCTGCTGCTGCTGCTGCTGCTGCTGCTGAGTTGCTTCAGTCGTGTCCGACTCTGTGTGACCCCAGAGATGGCAGCCCACCAGGCTCCACCATCCCTGGGATTCTCCAGGCAAGAACACTGGAGTGGGTTGCCATTTCCTTCTCCAATGCATGAAAGTGAAAATTGAAAGTGAAGTCGCTCAGTCGTGTCCGTCTCTTAGCCACCCCATGGACTGCAGCCCACCAGGCTCCTCTGTCCATGGGATTTTCCAGGCAAGAGTACTGGAGTGGAGTGCCATTACCTTCTCCTGAGAAAGCTCTAGGAGTTGCTAAAGGACAGGGAAACCTGGCGTGCTACAGTCGTTGGGGTTGCAAGGAATCGGACATGACCGAGCTACTGAATTGAACTGAACTGAATGATTGTACCTAATTTGAAAGATTCAAGTACGTCGCATGAACACGTGGTTCTGACTGCTGTAAACCAAACCCTACACATTGTGTTCTCTCCTGCAGTTCAAGACCTTGGATTCCTGAAGTGTTCCTTGAAACAAAATAACCCAGGAAGAACAAACTTGAGCTTACTTTAGAAACGGATCACAAGATAAGCCATGCCCACTCCAAAATGTAAGGCTGTAGCACTATTAACCCATTCAGGGATGGGCTTGAAGGTCAGTGGTGGAAAAACATTTTCTTAATGAGCTGTAAATTTGTTGCTCAGTGTGTAATGAATGACACTTGGGCAGAAAGACAGATCTATAATTATTTATGGGTAGTTCATAAGTGTTTGGGGGGATGGCCATGGAGTTAGAAGGAACAAGATTAAAAGACTAGCAAAAATTAAGTTTGGGAAAGAAGTGTGTGGAAGGATCTCTTAGAATATGCACACATTGTAAAATACTTGTGTTCTGAGTGAACACCCACGAAAGACCATGTATTGCTGAATAAATTTTTAATAATCAGGGTCAGATCAGATCAGATCTGTCACTCAGTCATGTCTGACTCTGCGACCCCATGAATCGCAGCACGCCAGGCCTCCCTGTCCATCACCAACTCCAGGAGTTCACTCAGACTCACATCCATTGAGTCAGTGATGCCATCCAGCCATCTCATCCTCTGTCATCCCCTTCTCCTCTTGTCCCCAATCCCTCCCAGCATTAGAGTCTTTTCTAATGAGTTAACTATTCGCATGAGGTGGCCAAAGTACTGGAGTATCAGCTTTAGCATCATTCCTTCCAAAGAAATCCCAGGGCTGATCTCCTTCAGAATGGACTGCTTGGATATCCTTGCAGTCCAAGGGACTCTCAAGAGTCTTCTCCAACACCACAGTTCAAAAGCATCAATTCTTTGGTGCTCAGCCTTCTTCACAGTCCAACTCTCACATCCATACATGACCACAGGAAAAACCATAGCCTTGACAGGACGGACCTTTGTTGGCAAAGTAATGTCTCTGCTTTTGAATATGCTGTCTAGGTTGGTCATAACTTTCCTTCCAAGGAGTAAGCGTCTTTTAATTTCATGGCTGCAATCACCATCTGCAGTGATTTTGCAGCCCAGAAAAATAAAGTCTGACACTGTTTCCACTGTTTCCCCATCTATTTCCCATGAAGTGATGGGACCGGATGCCATGATCTTC
>NW_011494835.1:10619099-10619409 GCF_000754665.1 Bison bison bison | reverse complement strand
TGGTTCCTCTGCCTTTTCTAAAACCAGCTTGAACATCAGGAAGTTCATGGTTCACATATTGCTGAAGCCTGGCTTGGAGAATTTTGATCATTACTTTATTAGCATGTGAGATGAGTGCAATTGTGCAGTAGTTTGAGCATTCTTTGGCATTGCCTTTCTTTGGGATTGGAATGAAAACTGACCTTTTCCAGTCCTGTGGCCACTGCTGAGTTTTCCAAATTTGCTGGCATATTGAGTTCAGCACTTTCACAGCATCATCTTTCAGGATTTGAAATACTCAACTGGAATTCCAACACCTCGACTAGCTTTG
>NW_011494835.1:10618245-10618735 GCF_000754665.1 Bison bison bison | reverse complement strand
TTCCAGGATGTCTGGCTCTAGGTGAGTGATCACACCATCGTGATTATCTGGGTCGTGAAGATCTTTTTTGTACAGTTCTTCTGTGTATTCTTGCCATTTCTTCTTAATATCTTCTGTTTCTGTTAGGTCCATCCCATTTCTGTCCTTTATCGAGCCCATCTTTGCATGAAATGTTTCTTTGGTATCTTTGATTTTCTTGAAGAGATTTCTGTTCCCATTCTGTTGTTTTCCTCTATTTCTTTGCATTGATTGCTGAGGAAGGCTTTCTTATCTCTTCTTGCTATTCTTTGGAACTCTGCATTCAGATGTTTATATCTTTCCTTTTCTCCTTTGCTTTTCACTTCTCTTCTTTTCACAGCTATTTGTAAGGCCTCCTCAGACAGCCATTTTGCTTTTTTGCATTTCTTTCCATGGGGATGGTCTTGATCCCTGTCTCCTGTACAGTGTCACGAACCTCATTCCATAGTTCATCAGGCACTCTATCTATCCT
>NW_011494835.1:10617124-10618128 GCF_000754665.1 Bison bison bison | reverse complement strand
CCCTTAAATCTATTTCTCACTTCCACTGTATAATCATAAGGGATTTGATTTAGGTCATATCTGAATGGTCTAGTGGTTTTCCCTACTTTCTTCAATTTCAGTCTGAATTTGGCAATAAGGAGTTCATGGTCTGAGCCACAGTCAGCTCCTGGTCTTGTTTTTGCTGACTGTGTAGAGCTTCTCCATCTTTGGCTGCAAAGAATATAATCAATCTGATTTCGGTGTTGACCATCTGGTGATGTCCATGTATAGCGTCTTCTATTGTGTTGTTGGAAGAGGGTGTTTGTTATGACCAGTGCATTTTCTTGGCAAAACTCTATGAGTCTTTGCCCTCCTTCACTCCGTGTTCCAAGGCTAAATTTGCCTTTTACTCCAGGTGTTTCTTGACTTCCTACTTTTGCATTCCAGTCCCCTATCATGAAAAGGACATCTTTTTGGGTGTTAGTTCTAAAAGGTCTTGTAGGTCTTCATAGAACTGTTCAACTTCAGCTTCTTCAGCGTTACTGGTTGGGGCATAGACTTGGATTACTGTGATATTGAATGGTTTGCCTTGGAAACGAACAGAGATCATTCTTCATTTTTGAGATTGCATTCAAGTACTGCATTTCGGACTCTTTTGTTGACTATGATGGCTACTCCATTTCTTCTGAGGGATTCCTGCCCACAGTAGTAGATATAATGGTCATCTGAGTTAAATTCACCCTTTCCAGTGCATTTCAGTTCGCTGATTCCTAGAATGTCGACATTCACTCTTGCCATCTCTTGTTTGACCACTTCCAATTTGCCTTGATTCATGGACCTGACATTCCAGGTTCCTATGCAATATTGCTCTTTACAGCATCAGATCTTGCTTCTATCACCAGTCACATCCACAGCTGGGTATTGTTTTTGCTTTGGCTCCATCCCTTCATTCTTTCTGGAGTTATTTCTCCACTGATCTCCAGTAGCATATTGGGCACCTACTGACCTGGAGAGTTTCTCTTTCAGTATCCTATCATACTGCC
>NW_011494835.1:10613176-10617024 GCF_000754665.1 Bison bison bison | reverse complement strand
CATTGGCTGCACTTTGCTGGAGCAGCCGTGAAGAGATACCCCAAGCCCAAGGTAAGAGAAACCCAAGTAAGACGGTAGGTGTTGCAAGAGGGCATCAGAGGGCAGACACACTGAAACCATACTCACAGAAAACTAGTCAATCTAATCACACTAGGACACGGCCTTGTCTAACTCAATGAAACTAAGCCATGCCCGTGGGCAACCCAAGACGGGTGGGCCATGGTAGAGAGATCTGACAGAATGTGGTCCACTAGAGAAGGGAATGGCAAACCACTTCAGTATTCTTGCCTTGAGAACCCCATGAACAATAATCAGAGTGGACAAAATAATAATCAGTGGACAAAATGACATAATTTGAGGATGTCAGTCAGTTTCCTTGCCCAGTCACTCCAGGTCTTGTTCAGTGGGACCATGAGGAGAGTGATCACAATGGTAGGGACAGAGACTCAATAACTTGGAAGTCTCCTTTCGAAGGGTGAAGACTATTGCTAAGTGACTAATCTGCAAACAGCCAAAACCATCACTGAATCCCTGATGTGGCATTCTTTTATAAGTGTAAGTACTTGGAAATACATCTGACAGAATTTTTCAAGAACAAACACTGAAAACTGAAAAACATGATTGAAAGAAACTAACTGAAAAAGAACCAGATATGTAGACATGCTGTTTAGTCAATGGATTTTGCTGGGGCAATTAGAAAATCCTATGTAAAACTACAGCAATTTAAATTCTTACCTGACACCATAGAGTAAAAAGTAACTCAAAGTGGATCATGGATCTAAATGTAAAACTTAGCATCACATTACTTCTAGAAGAAAACATGCTAGAAAATTTTGTAACCTTGGGTCAGACAAGGATTTCTTACCTACATCACCAAAAGCATGACCCACAAGACAAAGGACTGTTAAATTGGATTTCATCTGAATTAAGAACTTGCTGCTCTTTGAAAGACGTTGCTTAGAACATAGAAAGACAAAGTGTTGGTTGGGAGAATACATTTGCAAATCAAATATCTGATAAAGTACTTGTATCTTGTCTGGGAATGGGAAGAAAAAAAAAGAGCTGGATTAGAATCTGCTGTCTAAATGTATTATCTTCAGATGGAGAGATTAAATATATTCCAATGATGGTGAAAAAAATCAAATAAAGAGATAGTTTGAAGATACAAAATGATGATAAATGAGAAGATAACTGGGAAGAGTGGTAAGGTTGATGTGGTATGAAATCAGAAGTTTGGATGGTGGGCACTGGGAGTGTGTTGAGGACGACTTGATAAGAAAGCTCTACCAGAGGATGTAGTGGCAGTTTCCACAGCAGGACCGTGAGCAGGCTTGGGATAAGGACGGTTTGGGGTCAGGTGGATTGAGGATAGTTGTGACCGTGGAGGTCTGCTGAGACTTCGCAACACCTGGCCCAGAATTGGCAGTGTTGCTTGGAACTGAAAATCAACATTCAAATTAATCTTTAACTCCTGGTGGTCCAGTGTTCCTTAAGACTTAATGCATCACAAATCTCATAGCCAACACTTGGGGGCATGTTTATATTTTTCTAGTATCTTAGTGTTCCATCCATAAGCCTTCCCATTTTCTTTTTGTAAACCACATTTCCTGGTGGGTGGATAATATTCAGCAGATAGTGTGACTCTGAGTGGACAACTGTGGTTTTTAAATTTTGTTACTGTTGTTCACCATTTGATGTCTGGACTCCCCAGAGAATCAAGACTGTCTTTCTAAGAGAAAAACATACAAACAAACAAACAAAAAAAACACTTTTCAAGCTTTTAGAAGGGAGTCCTTCTCTGCTTTTTTGATACTTCTTCACAAACTCTCTTTATTATCAAAGTTAACCATAATACTTCATATCCAATAAAAAAGCTAGAACCAAATAACACATAAAACAGGGGTAGAGTTTCTAAGGATTTTTTTTCTTTTTGCCAAAGTTGATTGAGCTATAATAATCCACGTCAACACCAGTTTTGTGCTAAATATCCATTCTCTACAGAGTCTGGTGCTTAGATGTTGCTTTTGGCCCAGATGTGTCCTCCTAACATTTAGCACCCTAAAGAACATACATTTTATATGGCATACGGAAACATTTCATCCCTAAAAAATGAATAAGAAGGAAATATAGAAAGTGCATAATTATAGCACTTTAATCAAGTGGGAAACAAATAGAACACCAACTATTTGAATAAGATAAAGATTCAGATGAAAGTAAGACAGTCATGGGGGAAATTGTGAGTAAATAAGAGCTCAAGAGAGAAAGGAAAAGGGATGGAAATCTTATTCTCCAAGAAGATTAACTTTATTAAACTAGTAAGATGTTGATATGTTCCTCTTAGGAATGAGTGACATTAAAGATCTGACAAATACAGAGGAAAAAAAAAGATCTGAATTAGAACTCTAAAGATTTGGGTTTAGGTTTTGCCTTCACTGTTAAATTGCTGAGTGACTATGGACAGATAATTGAGACTCAGTTGAATTATCTATGATTTCTCTGGGAGCTCAGATGGTTAAAAAATCTGCTTGCAATGGAAGAGACTCAGGTTTGATCCCTGGGTCAGGAAGATTCCCTGGAGAAGAGTGAAGAAGACCATAATTAAACTTGTGCTTTCTCCTTGATAAGGAGATAGAGTTTTTCTATTATAAGGCTAATGAGTTTTGCCAAGAAAATGCACTGGTCATAGCAAATACCCTCTTCCAACAACACAAGAGAAGACTCTACACATGGACATCACCAGATGGTCAATACCGAAATCAGATTGATTATATTTTTGTAGCCAAAGATGAAGAAGCTCTATACAGTCAGCAAAAACAAGATTGAGAGCTGACTGTGGCTCAGAACATGAACTTCTTATTGCCAAGTTCAGACCTAAATTGAAGAAAATAAGGAAAATCACTAGACCATCCAGGTATGATCTAAATCAAATCCCTTACAATTATACAGTGGGAGTGATAAATAGATTCAAGGGGGATTAGATCTGATGGACAGAGTGCCTGAAGAACTATGGATGGAGGTTTGTAACATTGTACAGAGGCATGGATCAAGACCATCCCCGAGAAAAAGAAATGCAAAGAGGCAAAATAGTTGTCTGAGGAGGCCTCACAAATAGCTGAGAAAAGAGAAGAAAAACAAAGGAGAAAAAGAAAGATATACCCATCTGAATGCAGAGTTCCAAAGAATAGCAAGAAGAGATAAGAAAGCCTTTCTCAGTGATCAGTGCAAAGAAATAGAGGAAAACAATAGAATGGGAAAGACTAGAGATCTCTTCAAGAAAATTAGAGATACCAAGGGAACTTTTCATGCAAAGATGGGCTCAATAAAGGACATAAACTGTATGGACCTAAAAGAAGCAGAAGATAGTAAGAAGAGATGGCAAGAATACACAGAAGAACTATACAAGAAAGATCTTCATGACCCAGACAACCATGATGGTGTGATCACTTACCTAGAGCCAGACATCCTGGAATGTGAAGTCAAATGGGCCTTAGGAAGCATCAGTACAAACAAAGCTAGTGGAGGTGATGGAAGTCTAGTTGAACTACTTCAAATCCTAAAAGATGATGCTATGAAAGTGCTGCACTCAGTATACCAGCAAATTTGGAAAACTCAGCAGTGGCCACAGGACTGAAAAAGGTCAGTTTTCATTCCAATCCCGAAGAAAGGCAATGCCAAAGAATGCTTAAACTATTGCACAATTGCACTTATCACACACGCTAGCAAAATAATGCTCAAAATTCTCCAAGCCAGGCTTCAACAGTATGTGAACTGTGAACTTCCAGATGTTCAAGCTGGTTTTAGAAAAGGCAGAGGAACCAGAGATAAAATTGCAAACATCTGTTGGATCA
>NW_011494835.1:10604077-10613076 GCF_000754665.1 Bison bison bison | reverse complement strand
TCTGTTTCACTAGATTCCTAATCTTATTTTTCAGGTACCAATAAAAAAAATAAAATAAAAACCCCAAGATAGTTCCAGAAAAACACCTACTTCTGCTTTATTGACTATGCCAAAGCCTTTGACTATGTGGATCACAACAAACTGTGGAAAATTCTAAAAGAGAAGGGAATACCAGACCACCTGACCTGCCTCCTGAGAAATCTGTATGCAGTCAGGAAGCATCAGTTAGAACTGGACATGGAACAACAGACTAGTTCCAAATCAGGAAAGGAGTACATCAAGGCTGTATATTGTCACCCTGCTTATTTAACGTATATTTAAAGTACATCATGAGAAATGCTGGACTGGATGAATCCCAAACTGTAATCAAATTGCCCGGAGAAATATCAATAACCTCAGATATTCAGATGACATAACACTTACGGCAAAAAGTGAAGAGGAACTAAAAACCCTCTTGATGAAAGTGAAAGAAGAGAGTGAAAAAGTTGTCTTAAAACTCAACATTCAGAAAACGAAGATCATGGCATCTGGTTCCATCACTTCACGGGAAATAGATAGGGAAATAGTGGAGACAGTGACCAACTATTTTTGGGGGCTCCAAAATCACTACATATGGTGACTGTGGCCACAAAATTAAAAGACAGTTACTCCTTGTAAGAAAAGCTATGACCAAACTAGATAGCATATTAAAAAGCAGAGACATTACTTTGCCAACAAAAGTCCATCTAGTCAAAGCTACGATTTTTCCTGTGGTCATGTATGGATGTGAAAATTGGACTATAAAGAAAGCTGAGCACTGAAGAATTGATGCTTTTGAACTGTGGTGTTGAAGAAGACTCTTGAGAGTCCCTTTGACAGCAAGGACATCCAATCAGTCCATCCTAAAGGAGATCAGTCCTGAATATTCATTGGAAAGACTGATGTTGAAGCTAAAACTCTAATACTTTGGCTACGTGATCAAAGAACTGACTCATTTGAAAAAGGCGCTGATCCTGGGAAAGATTGAAGGCAGGAGGAGAAGGGGATGATAGAGGATGATATGGTTGGATGGCATCACCGACTTGATGGACAGGAGTTTGAGTAAGCTACAGGAGTTGGTGATGGACAGGCAAGCCTGGTGTGCTACAGTCCATGAGATTATACCGAGTCAGACATGTCTGAGTGGCTGAACTGAACTGAACCAGAGAAAGATATCTTGAAAACAAGAAAGAATTTCTAAGAGACCTACGCAAGATAGGTGCCCTTTGCTTTTTTTTAAGCTGGTCTATAGAGACCTACTGAAATTATAAGACAATGCTATTTCAAAGCACTGTTCTAAATTGGAATGCATGCCTGGCTGCTTCAAATGTTCATCATAAGACAGTTATCAAATTAACTGAAAACTTGCAGTCCCAATCATACTTTAAAAGAATAAATTTAAATATCAAATTATTAAAATGGCCTAGTAGACTTACATTTTGCTCTAAACAAACACAGTTAAAATAATACTCTCACAAAATAGGCAAAATTATCGAATGTTATTTTAGACATTTAGGTGCTCTTAACATAATTGCTCTGAGGAAAGAAAATACTACCATATCTAGTACTGATTACAATCAAAATGCTGTGTTTAGCCTGCATGAAGCTTTTCTTCTGGGACTTACAGAATGCTCGGTCCTATTTCACATAACATATGGACGTAGCCCATACCATTATTGTAGTCTTCTTTTTCTATTAAAATGCTAATGAATAAAAAGGGATTTCATTTTTATTAAGGAGGGTAGAGGTACAAGTGTGGGAGAGTGAATTAAAAACAAACCTACTGGGAGAAGAGATAAGAGTTCTAGACATATGCATGATTCTTCCTCCCACATATCAAACTCAGAATCATACATCCACAGGGAAGAGGAATATTAAAATCCAAAAGAAAACTGAAGTCAAACTTATAAAAGAAGAGCACTAAAAGTGTTCAGTAAAAGCAAATAATTTTCTTATTTTATTAAAAAAGCAACATTGATAGTTATCAAATCTAGAAGCACACATAGTGGGTGGTTTTCTTTTTGTCATTTAAAAATTTATTTAAGAAAAATAAAATAATACTAGCATTTTATTATTCTGGGCTTTTCTCCTCATGTCTCTATTTCTTTGCTGACTTGCCTTTGGCTAGTTCAATATTCATCACTGCCTCCTGTTGTCTGCAAAAAAAGCTTATGAATCTGATATTAGTCTAATCTATATTGCAAATCCATACCTCCTTTCCAGATTTCAGGTCCATTCAAGTTATTTCTCTTACAGTGTTATTCAAATGGGTAAATCAGGATGCTGACAGGTCATTAGATAATTTCACTTGTGATCATTTTTTTTGGTCAGAAAATTAGAAACTAGTGTTACTCCTTAAAATAAAAATGCTTTTGTGTTGACACTCAGGTGAATTGTTTGAGAGACTTTTTCTTTAATGATAATCACTAACAAAAATGAAGAATTTGAAAGAAACTATGCTATTTATGATGATCTTACTGGTAACAGGAAAAGGAGCCATTGAAAGGCTGGATGCTCCCAGTTGGATTTGCACAAGGAGGTTAACACTTTAAAGCTATTACTACACAATAATGCTGAAAAATCCCCAAACTTTCATATTTTAAATTCCTACTTAAAAGGCAATGATTATGCTTAAAATGCAAAGGCTTTCTAAAGACTTAAAGCTTTTAAACTACTCTTTTATTGTTGAAATGAAAGGTTTTTAAAACACAAATTAAAAAAAAAGCATATCCAAATGAATTATCATATAAATGTCAAAGTAAAGTCCAAAATAAATAAGTACCTTTTATCACTCACTGATTTTTCAACCCATATTAACTATCCTGGGAGGTGATGTGTAGATTAATTCTAGTTCCCAAACAAGAAAACAGAGAAACGTCTTATATGAATCATTCTGATCTCATATCTAACTATTCAGAAAATCTCTTTCATTCACTTTCTGTTACTTTCTATTCGCATTGTCATTTCTTTACTAAGAAATCATCCATAGTTCATCCTATTGCCAAAAAACCTCTAAAGCTGAAATCTAGTCTTTGCCTTCTCACTGTTGGAGAAGACAACTACCTCTGGCATCTCGACAGCTGAAGTTTTCTTATGATTTAAACTCTAGCTCTCCAAACCATTTTCCATTGGTGGGATGCTTTATACTTTATACTTCCAACTTAACATATATTATATTCATTTTACACTTTAATAGTTTTGCACTATTAGTTACCACTTTCCAAAATGTTTTTTCCAGTCTTTCAATTTAAGCAAATAAACTATTATGTTCAGAGTCCAAGTGAGGCATTACATTGTTCAGGAAATCTTTGCAGATAATATCTCCCACATGTGTGTTCACACATCTTACGTTGGTAATGTCAGGGGAGTGTGTAATTTCCTTGGTTCTGTCTCATCACAACAAAAATTTGAAGCATCGGATGTTAAAGCCCTGGACAGAACATGTCCCAGCTCTCAGACAGACTGTGTTACAGCTCTCGGCTCTGGAACAGACCATGTTATAGCTCTCAGACAGCTCCATGTTACAGCTCCATGTTACAGCTCAGTTTTATTTATAAAATAAAAGGGAAATACATCCTCGAGACATGAAGGCATGCTGACCCAAAAGACACGAAGAGAAGAGAGAGCTCTGGCCCTTTGGCTCCTCTTTTTATATGTTTTTCCTCCCCCTGGGCCTGCCCTATGTAAATTGGGCTAGCCAGGAGTGCTGTTTGTTCTATCTGAGGTCCTCACTCCGGTCCTCGGACCTTTCTTTGTTCTATTTTCATGGGAAAACCCTTCCTAGTCTTTTCTGCTGCTGCTGCTAAGTCGCTTCAGTCGTGTCCAACTCTGTGCGACCTGATAGACGGCAGCCCACCAGGCTCCCCCATCCCTGGGATTCTCCAGGCAAGAACACTGGAGTGGGTTGCCATTTCCTTCCCCAATACATGAAAGTGAAAAGTGAAAGTGAAAGTGAAGTCATGTCCGACTCTTAGCGACCCCATGGACTGCAGCCTACCAGGCTCCTCCATCCATGGGATTTTCCAAGCAAGAGTACCGGAGTGGGGTGCCATTGCCTTTCTGGACTCTTGTTTCCTATTCTAACTACCTAACAGTAAAATGTATACAAACTTGTTTTTGTATTATTACCCAGTAGACAAATGATCACAGCAGCCTCTCCTATTGTGAGTTTCTGGAAGAACAACATAGTGTGTTATTGATATTTCTACCTTCATGATAAAACAAAGTTTACAAATGAAATAAATAAGACAAGATACAGGAAAAATGTAGTCCAATGAGAGGGTTAGGCAAATGCTACTCTATTGAAACCATGAAAAATAGCAGAATGAGAGCATCTTAGGCTAGAAGGAACAATAGTTGTTGAAAGCTCAATAGAGTATGCTTTTAAAACATTATACTGCCTCATTTGAGTTGTTACAATTCTGTGACTTGTATGTATTGCTAAGCCCATCTGCTTATTGCTGAACCAGCTAAGATAAGTGATTTCCTTTCTTCTCATATCCTAAGATAATGTCCTATATTAATTAGGGTAGAAAGACCTATAGTTAACAGACTATTCAAGATGTTCCGACTTGGATGGATTTGACCACTGAGTGAAGACTTTCTTAAATTATCTCAGGTTTTACCCTAGTTTCAGATCATTTGACTTTCTGATATTCTCTCTCCTCTCTTGAGACAAAATAACAACAAATAAACAAATAGTCCTGCTTTTCATTTTATTCATATTCAATGTTGCATTCTTATTTTATCCATATTCAATGCTGCATTCTTATTTTATTCATGGGCATTATTTTGATTAACTTACCAGCTGTTAGATATGTTTTAATATTTAATCTATTTAGAAGTAGTCAGGAAACATAATATGATTTATTGGTAAATATTAAAAAAGATAATCACTCAAGTGACAACATTTGTACATTTTCAGCTACATCAGGCTAATGTTATGTAATTATAGTAGGAAAATGTAGTTATTGATATTTTCAGTGTAACAAACTGATTACAAAAGATCTACAGTTGATGCGTAGGTTAATTCTTTTCTCCAGATTTGATTTAAGAATTAAGTTTGTGAATGACTTAGAATTATAAATACAATAATTAACTTAATTAAACAGATAAATTCCAATAATTCCTGTCACACAGTAAGTCATATGTATATTATTATTATTAAATTATTAAATGAAGAACTATTTGTAGTTTTCATATTTTTTCTTTCAATCACATCTGAAAATAAACATTTAAAAATATTTCTTAATCCAGAGTTGCAGTTAAATGTAGCAGAAAATCAATGATATTAGACAAATCCCTTTTCACATTCCTCAATTGTTTTAGGTTCTCAAGAAACTTTCAAAGAATCACCATATATATATTTAAGGAGCTTTAATGCCCCATAAGATTCTCACTCTTAAAAGTAGTTCATTTTTTATTAAATATTGTTTCTAAAGAAATCTTTTGATTTGAACATGATATAAAACTACTGTTACTAATAATTGAGTACTTGATAATGAACGTATGTATCTTTGAACTCAGATTTTGCCACTGTCAAGTATGTATTCAACCTTTCAATCATTTATCCATCATTTATCCATCCACCCATCTATTCAACACACATATATCCAGTGCCCACTCTATGAAAATGGTGAATTGGTGCTAAAGATTATATGATAAATTAACTTTGGGTTGGTCCTCAAAAAGATTACACTCTAATAAGTAGATCAAATGCCTGTATAATCATAATGACACATACATTTGTTTATAAATGTAAATATTAGGTGCTATAACATTACCAACAAGGCTAAACATTTCTAATGGGAGAATAAAGGACATTTGAATGAAGAAAATAGTGCTTGATTTTAACATTTAAAAAAAGCTATGACTATAAAAATATGGGGAACTAAGATGAACAAAGACAGACCATTACATGAATGAGAAATGTCCCCCTGGTATGTGTAAATGCATTTCACTTGAGTTAGCAAGTGTGTAGTGTGGATTAGTGAAGAGAAGGCGATGGCACCCCACTTCAGTACCCTTGTCTGGAAAATCCCATGGATGGAGGAGCCTGGTAGGCTGCCGTCCATGGGATCATAAGAGTCCGACACGACTGAGCGACTTCACTTTCACTTTTCACTTTCATGCACTAAAGAAGGAAATGGCAACCTACTCCAGTATTCTTGCCTGCAGAATCCCAGGGATGGGGGAGCCTGGTGGGCTGCCGTCTCTGGGGTCACACAGAGTCGGACACGACTGAAGCGACTTAGCAGCAACAGCAGCAGCAGAAGTGTGGATTAGTGAGGCTCTCAGCAATGAGGTGGAAGGGAGTTTGTGTCCAGGCTTTACAGGCTACCTCTTTGGTACTTCATCACTATCATACTTGTACTGATTCCTCAAATGCAGTCTTGTGTTTTAATTTAAATATGTCCCTTTCCATCATTCCCTCATCTCAGTCAGATTGGTATATTAATGGCATTATTCAAAAGTTACGTCCCTCTTTAACCTGTGCTTTATGAAGACAAAAGGGTGGCACAGTAAGGGTGAGAAAGAGTAATTTATTTTCCCTGACATTTTTGAAGCAACTCATTTTAAGCCAGGCAGTGCTATTTGAAGATCTCGTAAGAGCTTAGCATTGTATCAAAGCATTTGGAGAACATAAAGGAGGTCCTGAATTTAACGAGCTAGTGACTTCTAGGGCAGGCAAAAGTTACTCAATAAAAATAAATAAATAAATAACAATTTTGAGATAGAATGAGATTGCATTCTAGCATATATGGTTTATTAAGAAGGTACATCATATTTTGAATTAAACAGAGAATAACTAATTAATCTATTGATTCTTTTATTCATAAATATTTATTGAGCACCCATCATGTGCCAGACACTGTTCCAACTAGGGAAGACAGAGTGGTGAAAAAAATCACATAAATATTTGCCTTCCTGCCTCATGAAGATTTAATTGCAGTGGGAAAACTCAGACAATGAACTATAGGAAAATAACTTTTCTATTTTATCAGACACTGATGAGTGCTGTGGAGGGAAATTTTCAATAGCTAAGGGGAGTTGGGAGTACAATGTGTCAGAAATTCCAATTTAGAATGGTTGAGGAATTTCGCTGAAGTGGTGATAAAGGCAAATCCTTGAAGATGCTGAAAGAGTGAGCCCTAGTGAAAGAATATCTAGACAAAGGTAATATTAAGTCCAAAAGTCTTGGGATGGGAGCTTGGTTGTTGGGGGAAGAGGAAAGAGGAGAGTGTGTCTGGACCTGGGAGGGACAGAAAGAGAGAGAGAGAATGAGAACTAGAGATGGTGCCAGGGCACATGACAGAGGATCCTGGAGGTATAAGAGAACATGGCAAGGTGGTGGCTTCTACTCTGAGTGAGAGGGAACGTCCTGAAGGGCTTGAGAAAGAGGAGCGCCAGCATCTGACTTATGTTTAAAGGGATCACTTTGCTTGAGAATTGACTATGGAGAGCAGAAAACAGGGTGGGTGGTTGAGAGTAATCTTGAGGGAGAAGAAATGTTTGGGCCAACCAAGGAGGCTAGAGCAAGAGCTCACAATCAGCTGGGGTACAGGCCCCAGAAAAAGATCTTCCAACAATTCATATGCACACAAAGCACTGACAGTTTGGTCTTAATTTAGCTCTAACAAAATATGCAGCATGAATAATGAATATGTATGCATAGATATTAATAAAATCTACATTCCTTAAATGCATACTGACTTTACAAAGAGTATTGTATCATTATGATTTGTCTTAATCGATGGATTCTAAGAGAACAATTACTACAAAATAATAGGCCCATAAGTTTTTGTTATGAAAAAGTCTACGCTATTAAAACTAGAAGCCGCTGTGATAAAGGAGAGGACTTGACCTCTGGGAATATTTTTTCCTTCATTTCCAAAAGGAAGACATGAAAAGTGGTCACCTTGCTGGAATAAGGCAGTACATTGGCCAGTACTTATAGATTTCTTGTGTCTGAACTTTGTCCTTCATATCCCTTTTTGCTAGGGATTAAATGTGGCCATGGAGAGGCAGGGATACCTACAGGAATACTGGGGAGGCTGGCTAATGCCTCAGTGCTCTTGGATCCCATTTTCTTAAACCTCAGGACTTCCCTGGCAGGTAAGTGGTTAAGACTCTGGGGTGCACGAGTGCCATCCTTGATTAGGGAACTATTAATAAGATCTTACATGTTGTGCAACACAGCCAAGTGAGAAGACAAAGCAGTTGTCTGTTTTCTTTAACCTTAAGATCTCATAGCACTGGTTGTTGTTCAGTTGCTCAGTCATGTCCGACTCTTCACAACCCCATGGATTGCAGCATGACAGGCCTCCCTGTCCTTCACTGTCTCCTGAAGCTTGCTCAAACTCATGTCCATTGAGTCAGTGATGCCATCCAACCATCTTGTCCTCTGTCATCTCCTTTCCCTCCTGTCTTCAATCTTTCCCAGCATCAGAGTCTTTTCTGATGAGCTGGCTCTTCACGTCAGGAGGCCAAAATATTGGAGCTTTAGCTTCAGCATCAGTCCTTCCAATGAATAGTCAGGGTTGATTTCCTTTAAAATTTACTGGGTTGATCTCCTTGCAGTCCAAGGGACTCTCAAGAGTCTTCTCCAACACCTCAGTTTAAAACCATCAATTCTGCAGCCTTCAACCTTCTTTATGGTCCAAATCTCACATGACTGTTGGAAAAGCCATTAGCTTTGACTAGATGAATCTTTGTCAGCTATGTCTCTGCTTTTTAATATACTGTCTATGTTTGCCATAGCTTTTCTTCCAAGGAGCAAGTGTCTTTTAATTTCATGGCTGCCGTCACTATCTGCAGTGCTGGACTGCGGGGAGCCGGTGAGGCATTCCACTCGTGACAAAGGTCATGAGGAAGGAGGCTCGGCATACGCAAAGGCGGGATCGAGCCTCAGGAGTCCCCCCGGATATTCTCGAGCATTTTCCCCCAAAAAACCAGAGTCTGCCTACTTTATTGCTTTGTGC
>NW_011494835.1:10603291-10603977 GCF_000754665.1 Bison bison bison | reverse complement strand
CTCCTGCAGCTATGCATACGATTGTTTACAGTCTCCCAGCCTCCAGAGGCACGGGAAGCTTAAGATATTCAAATAGCTTAGAGCCTCTCAGAGAGTTAAAAACTGTCAGAATAAACTAGTAAAGGATTTCATTGATGAGTCAATGCTTGTTGCCAAGTTTTCACATCCCCTGAATTGTATCCTTGAATATGTATCAATTAATAGTGGGTATGTAGAAAAATAAGTAGTGGCCTTGGTGTTAGTAACTGTAGACCCTTTAAGGTAATAAATTCTTTCTTTGTTGTAAACCCATTACACATCCGCCCTATAGGAATGCAATTTTATCTTTGGAAGATGGTGCCAAACCTTGAAATAATTACTCTTAGAGAAAATAAGTCTTTGTTGATAAGTCCTTGTCGAGAGTCATAAAATGTTAGTAGGCCTTCTGGCCAGAAGATGATGTAAATCACCTAAACCATTTGTATACGATACATTTGCAGGAAAGAAACCTTGGTTTTTGATAAGAACCAAAGACTGCTGACTTTGCATCCCCTATTATCCTCTATGTGTAACTTAGGGTATAAAAGCCCCTGTTAAAAATAAAGCTATGGGCCTTGCTCACCAACGCTTGGTCTCCCCATGTCATTCTTTCTTTTAACTTCCAGCTGAGTCTCCATCTGGAGCGCGGAACCCACCACGCTTACTAA
>NW_011494835.1:10600695-10603191 GCF_000754665.1 Bison bison bison | reverse complement strand
CTTGTCTTGAAGTTTTATTGGTCTCCCGCGTAAACCAAGCTACTCAGCTTCTTTTCTCCACTGAATTTTCCTACTGAGCTATCCTCATTCTATTGTTCTCTATATCTCTAATTAGCATATAAATAGTCGCCTAGGTCGTCTCTCCTTCGAATACCCTGGATCAGCTGGGGCTGGTCCCCGGCACTGGACATCTTAGAATTTTCCCAAAGCAATAAAATATGTCCATTATATATAACCCATAGCTCTTCCTCCATATATTTTATAGCAATACTGCTACACAAATATGGGGAAAAATTGGAATCAAACATACACACACACTTATCATTTTATGTGAACACTGAAAAACTTTTTTGTTTAATGGTTGTTCAAACTATGCTTTGTAGTTTGTGGTAGATTTTAAGAACAATATGTATTTTAAAATAGTAATCTCTTATCTTTCAAAATTGTCAGGAAATTGGTATTATGATAATAAATAGTACGGACAAGCATTATTAATTTTCTTAGTTTGAAAAAATGCTTGGTGGAATACTGATGGACTTAAACAAAATGATCAAAGTGAAGTCATTCAGTCGTGTCCGACTCTTTGCGACCCCATGGACTACCAGGCTTCTCCATCCATGGGATTTTCCAGGCAAGAGTACTGGAGTGGGTTGCCATTTCCTTCTCCAGGGGATCTTCCTCACCCAGGGATTGAACCCAGGTCTCAGGGATTGAACCCAGGTCTTCCACCTTGCAGGCAGATGCTTTACCCTCTAAGCCATTTTTCAGTCTATTATGATTGTTGTTGTTATGTAGTTGCTAAGTCATGTCCGACTCTTTTGCAATCCCATGGACTGTAGCCCACCCAGACTCCTCTGTCCAGGCATGAATACTGGAGTGAGTTGCCATTTCCTCTTTCAGGGGATCTTCCTGACCAGAGACTGATCCTATGTTTCCTGCACTGCAGGCAGATTCCTTACTGCTGAACCACCAGGGAAGTCCATGATTCTGATAAATATATAGATATAGGTATATGAAAAAAAGTTCATATTAATGTTAAACCAGCTTGTTGATCAGAATAAAGAGGTTACATTTATGTACAGTTTCATTTTGAGATATTCTCAGCCTTTATTTTTGCCAGTGTCCACTAAAATAAATCACACTGTAACCAGTATCAATACACTTTCATTTGTCCAGAGAGTTCCCCTTACCATGCTGTGTCCTCTATTTCAAGATCAGTGAGTTCATGACAGCACATTACTCTAGTGAGCCAGTCCAGCCCCCTAGCAAAATGCTGAAATTTTGCTATAAGCAATTCTTGAATTTATTGTAACTATTTGGTCAGTTCAGACTCAAATGATCCCATCTGAATTTGCCAAACTGGACTATGAGAAGAAAGTAAAGCCCTCTTTAAATGCTAGGCTGTGTTCTAATTTGTTCTAGAAATGGCCACAGAATACAGCTCTTTCTTCTGCTTCCTGAATCACTTGAGGCACAAGACAGGGAAATACTCCCTGTAATTGCTCATCATGCTCTCTTTATCTCCTGACACTGGAAGTTTTTCTGTTTGTCTAGTATTTCCACTTCATGATCAAATTGATTTATACCTACCCCTCAACTTGTCTTCTTTCAGAACTCCACTTTAATTAGAAACAAATCTTCATATTAGACAAACAACAACGACAGCAATGTAGAGGGAAAGGTTGATGAGAATCTGTCTGCATTATTTACCAAATGGTTCAGTATTTCCAAGCAGCTGATGACAGATCAGTCATCAATCCAAATTCATTTCCAGAGAGACACATAAAAACTTTACTGCTTAACAGAGCTCAAAATATCCACCTGTCTCTTTGACTAAAGTGCAAGCGGAGACCATTCTGCTGATGCTAGGGATCTTCTCTAATCTTTCACATTGGGTATCACCATCTGATGCTGATTATCAGTATAATGTTGACATTTTTAATTCTTGTTCAGATTAGAATTTTTTTTATTACTTCAGGTTTGTGTCATTGAGTTGTTGGGGTGAAAAAGCCAGATCATTGAAAAATAAGTGTAAATACATGTGTGTGTGTGTGTGTGTGTGTGCATGCGTGTGTATGCATGCATGAACTTGTGCCTAACTTGTGTATAACTGGACTCTACAAGTTCAACATAAAAATATACAAGCATCTCTTTTTCATTTATGGGAATACCAGACCACCTGACCTGCCTCTTGAGAAACCTGTATGCAGGTCAGGAAGCAATAGTTACAACTGGACATGGAACAACAGACTGGCTCCAAATAGGAAAAGGAGTACGTCAAGGCTGTGTATTGTCACCCTGTTCATTTAACTTATGTGCAGAGTACATCATGAGAAACACAGCTGGAGGAAGCACAGGCTGGAATCAAGATTGCTGGGAAAAATATCAATAACCTCAGATATGCAGATGATACCACCCTTATGGCAGAAAGTGAAGAGGAACTAAAAAGCCTCTTGATGAAAGTGAAAGTGGAAAGTTAAAAAGTTGGCTTAAAGC
>NW_011494835.1:10561825-10600595 GCF_000754665.1 Bison bison bison | reverse complement strand
AGCTCAACATTCAGAAAATGAAGATCATGGCATCTGGTCCCATCACTTCATGGGAAATAGATGGGGAAACAGTGGAAACAGTGTCAGACTTTATTTTTCTGGGCTCCAAAGTCACTGCAGATGGTGACTGCAGCCATGAAATTAAAAGATGCTTACTCCTTGGAAGGAAAGTTATGACCAACCTAGATAGTGTATTGAAAAGCAGAGACATTACTTTGCCAACAAAGGTTCGTCTAGTCAAGGCTATGGTTTTTCCTGTGGTCATGTATAGATGTGAGAGTTGGACTGTGAAGAAAGCTGAGCACGGAAGAATTGATGCTTTTGAACTGTGGTGTTGGAGAAGACTCTTGAGAGTCCCTTTGACAACAAGGAGATCCAACCAGTCCATCCTAAAGGAAATCAGTCCTTTATAATCATTGGAAGGACTGATGTTGAAGCTGGAAACTCCAATCATTTGGCCACATTTGAAATATTGTATAAACTTTTAAAAATAAATAGTAAAAATAAAATGATCACAGAGGAAAGTAAATGCTTGTTACTAAGTGAAGGAAGTCATTTGAGAAGGCTGCATATTGTGATTCCAACTCTATGACATTTAAAAAAGACAAAACTCTGAAGCCAGTAAAAAAGTTAATTTGCTTGCTAGGTGTTGGGTGTAGGAAGAAGGGATAAATAGGCAGAGCACAAAGGACATTTGGAGCCGTGAAATTCTGTATGTTACTATAATGGGTTCACAAGTTATCATGAACTTATCGAAACTCATCAAATTTATCCAAACAACACCCAGAATGAACCGTAAGGTAAATTATGGACTTCGGAAGATAATTATGTCAGTGTAGGTTCATAAGCTGTAACAGATGAAGCCCTCTTGTGGGTGATATTGATAATGGGAGAGGCTATGCATGCATGTGAGCAGCGGGGTACATGGAAAATCTCTTTACTTTCTGTCATGTTTCTGTGAACCAAAAACCTGCCCTAAAGAAAAAAACTCTTAAAAGGCAGGTTTTCTTTGTTGTTTTTTTTTGTGTGTGTGTGTGTGTGTTTTGATATTTATTTATTTTTGACTGTGCTGAGTCTGTTGTTGAGTGCAGGCTTTCTCCAGCTGTATGAGCCGGGACTATTCTTTGTTGCAGTGTGCAGCCTTCTCATTGTGGTGGCCTCTCTTACAGTGGAGCACAGGCCTGAGGCGCATGGGCTTCAGTAGGTGTGGCTCATGGGCTCAATTGTCTCGAGGCATGTGGGATTGGATTGAATCCATGCACCTTGGATTGAACTGGTGTCCCTTGCATTGCAAGATGGATTCTTAACTACTGGACAACCAGGGAAACCCCCCTCTTTTTTTTTTTTTCCCCTGTTCAGGAACACATACACTTGCCAAGTATCATAAGGACATTGAGATGGCAGTAAGAGCTTAGGGGCTGGTTTAGCTCGCATACCTCTTCTGAGAATTAGTGTGAACTAAAAAGCCTCTTGATGCAAGTGAAAGAGAAGAGTGAAAAAGTTGGCTTAAAGCTCAACATTCAGAAAACAAAGATCATGGCATCTGGTCCCATCACTTCATGGGAAATAGATGGGGAAACAGTGGAAACAGTGTCAGACTATTTTTGGGGGCTCCAAAGTCACTGCAGATGGTGACTGCAGCCATGAAATTAAAAGACACTTACTCCTTGGAAGGAAAGTTATGACCAACCTAGATAGCATATTGAAAAGCAGAGACATTACTTTGCCAACAAAGTTTGTCTAGTCAAGGCTATGGTTTTTCCAGTAGTCAGGTATGGATGTGAGAGTTGGACTGTGAAGAAAGCTGAGCACCGAAGAATTGATGCTTTTGAACTGTGGTGTTTGAGAAGACTATTGAGAGTCCCTTTGACAGCAAGGAGATCCAACCAGTCCATTCTGAAGGAGATCAGCCCTGGGTTTTCTTTGGAAGGAATGATGTTAAAGCTGATACTCCAGTACTTTGGCCACCTCATGCGAAGAGTTGACTCATTGGAAAAGACTCTGTACTGGGAGGGATTGGGGGCAGGAGGAGAAGGGGATGCCAGAGAATGAGATGGCTGGATGGCATCACTGACTCGATGGACGTGAGTCTGAGTGAACTCCAGGAGTTGGTGATGGACAGGGAGGCCTGGCGTGCTGCGATTCATGGGGTCGCAAAGAGTCGGACACGACTGAGCGACTGAACTGACTGACTGATGCCACTATGGGACCCAACCTGAACAGTTAGGCTGATTTAGTTTCCTAAAGAACACTCCTAAAATTGAGTTTAAAGTGATCTTCTCATACCTCTAGCACATTAAAAGGCTTCCCAATTGGTTCAGCGGTGAAAACTCTGCCTGCTAATGCAGGAGATGTGGGTTCAATTTCTGGGTCTAGAAGATCCCCCAGAGGAGGGCATGGCAACCCACTCTGGTATTCTTGCCTGGGAAATCCCATGGACAGAAAAACTGGCAGGCTATAGTCCATGGGACTGCAAATGAGTTGGACACAACTTAGTGACTAAACAACAAACAACAGAGCACATTAAAGCTATGTGGCTGCTTTTGTACATGTCCATTAATTCATATCTAGAACCATAGGATTGTATATTATATATGTGCAATACATTAAATAGATCTATGATGTTGCCTTCATTTTAGGCAATGAAATAGTAAGTGTTGTAATGTGTGTAATACTACAAGTGTTAGTATTTCCCCCCGATCTATACCTGAGGAAACAAATAATTATTATAACACAAATGTGTATTCTCAATTCTTGAGGAGCCATCACATACTGCATGCTATAAGTGCCAATCTTATGTATATACATTTTTAATATGATTATCTATTTTAAATTATTTGTGACCACCAGATGAGAAGGGAAATGTGTAGCAAAATCGGATTCTATCTAAAAATCCAGTCATAATTTTTTTAAAAAATTATGCTGTGACACATTAGGCTTTTATATAAAGTGAAATCACTGTGCCGGAACTATAGACATTTAATAAAAATAAAGGAAAATCTGTTAAAGGCAAATACCTCAGTACACAGTAATATCCTTTCACCTTTCCTTGCAATTTCTCCACTTGGCACAAAGAATCTTGATGCTTTTAAGGGTCTTTATGTAGCTGGCAGAATGGATTTTTCAATATATCTTGATTCCAGAGACTTTGTGAGTTTTGCAAACCTATGGCAAACCATAATTTGTGTAAGTGTTATTTTCTTATATGAACCCCATTATTCCATGGAGATGGACTTGCTGAGTGGACAGAGTATTGCATTTTCTTCTCTGTGGTATATTCAGAATCCAGTGTCATTCTTACTAGACTAGAAGTTGAATAAATGAACAGGATGACAATTAACAGAGCAGAGAAGCCCCAGCTGAGGGAGAAATAAAAGGCTTCATAAACTTTGAATTGGTGCAGCATAAAAGGTCTCATTCAGGCCAAAAGGCACCTGCTAATATTTTTTCTTCTATTTTAGGATTTTACATGCTGGTATCAGAGAGTTCTTTTGTTATCATCTGTGATACAGAATGCTCTAATACATACCTGACTTAGGCAATGATTTATTGAGAATTTAGTAATGCCTTCCTTCTTCCATTCATGTACTAATTTAATGTGTATTTTTCACTGTTATTGGTTTAATTGTCTCCAAAAAATTTGTATGCTGTGGTCCTAAACCCCAGTACCTCATAGTGTGACTTCATTTGGAGATAGGGTATTTATAGAGGTAATTAAGTAAAATGAGGTGTTATAATGAGTCCTGGTCAACTGTGACTGATGACTTCATATAAACTAGAAATTAGAAGACAGACATGCACATGGGGAGAAAGCCACGTGAAAATGGACATGGCCATCTTTAAGCTGAAGAGAGTGACCTGGAAGAAATCCTCCCCTCACAGCCCTCAGAGGGAACCAATTCTTCTAACACCTTCGTTTCTGAATTCCATCCTCCAGAACCATGGAAATAAATGTCTGTTCTCTAAGGCATTATGTTTGTGGTACATTGTGAAGGCAGTCCTGGCAAGTATTACTAATACAAACCATGTGTAACAGACAAAATCCTAGGCGCTGAAGAGACAAAAATAAAAACAGCGTAATTAATGCTATAAAGGATGATTTCAGTAAAGAGGAAAGAAAGATAAGAACACAAGTAACTGCTGTTATTGTTATTTGCTATTCAGTTGGATGCCCAAGGCATTAAAGAAGATGAGGGGAATATAACTCAACTAGGATAACCAGGGAAATCAGGCCTTCAGAAGTCAGTCAGAAAAGTCAAAGAGGACTGACAAAGATAGAAAACAAAAGACAGTTCCAGTCTAGACAAGGTGAAGTATGTGAAATTGAAAGTTTTAGTACTCATTCATGTCTGACTCTTTGTGATCTCTGGTAGCTCAGATGGTAAGGAGTCTGCCTTCAATGCAGGAGACCCAGGTTCAATCCCTGGGTCAGGAAGATTTCCCGAAGAAGGGAATGGAAACCCACTCCAGTATTCCTGCCTGGAGAATTCTATGGACAGGGGAGCTTTGCGGGCTACAGTCTATGGGATCTCAGAGAGTTGTACATGACTGAGTGACTCACACACACACATAGAGTTAAACAGAAAAAGATGACCAATTTGGCTGCTATCGCTTTAACTGAATGATGAAGATATCAACTAATAAGTTGTTGCGTGCATGAAAAAGGAATCAATAGTTCTAAAAATGAGGAAATTAGATACAGCGGTTAAGAGTTTTTCAAGGTTACATATTTGATCAATGGCAGTACTGAAATGTCATGTCTGAGGTCAGAGCTTACCGCTGGAATATCCTGCTATACTGCTTCTGAAAATGTCTGATTGCAGGCAATGATGGAACCAGGAGACATCAGAGAACTAGAACGGAGCAGTGCTGGAATGACCACAGTGTGGGTCTACACAACTGGGGAGCTTTCATTATGGCTTCCATGTGAGTGGAACTGGGAATGTGGCCAGATTAACCAGCCAAAGGACTGAGAATCAGCTTCCATGGAAAAGAGAAAGGAGTTGTTTGTTTTTTTAATATTTATTTGACTCCACTAGGTCTTAGTTGCAGCAAGTGGGATCTAGTTCCCTGACCAGGGATCAAACCAAGGCTCCCTATATTGGGAGTGTGGAGCCTTAGCCACAGGACCACCAGCAAAGTCCCAGAAAGGAGGTTCTTAAAAAGAAGGCAAGAGCCACCATGGTGAAGGGCCATAAATTGGAGTCTATGTGCAAGGAACTCTTTGACTATCTTGAAGGTATCCTTATACTACTTAACCATGAAACATGCATGAAATGTTACTATATATTCTCATGAATTTGAGGGAAGTTCGTAGCAAGGGAGAAACTTAGAAAGAGATAATAAAAGTACTGCTTCACTTTCTATACATTTCTAACAGTTAGACTATTTATAATACTATTTTAGATTTTTTAAATTACTGCTAAAGAAGAACGCTATTTAAGAAATAGAGTCTAAATTTCAGATTCTGAATGGTTGCTTTCTCAGAGCAGGTACTTTTTGCAAGATGTATTTGGACATTTATTTGATGGAAAATTTAGAATGGCAGGCATTAGGCCTGGACCTTGTACTGGTCAGGATGGGCTTCCTCCTGTAACTTTAGCAATCAGATGCTCTACTTATTCTAAAGTACCATACAACCTACAAATCTCAGAGGCTTAAAGGAATATTTATCTGGAGACTCTTGCACCAACAACTAAATGCATAATACATGAAATGACCCACATCCTTCCTTTTTTCTTGTTTTTAAAATTTTTATTTATATTGGAGTATAGATGAATAATGTGTCTATTTCAGGTGTACAGAAGAGTGATTCAGTTATACATATATATGGATCTATTCTTTCTCAAATTCTTTTCCCATTTAGGTTATTACGGAGTATTGAGCAGATTTCCCTGTGCTATACAAGTGGGTCCTTATTGGTTATTAATTTTAAATATCAGATCAGATCAGATCAGTTGCTCAGTCGTGTCCGACTCTTTGCAACCCCATGAATCCCAGCACGCCAGACCTCCCTGTCCATCACCAACTCCCGGAGTTCACTGAGACTCATGTCCATTGAGTCGGTGATGCCATCCAGCCTTCTCATCCTCTGTGATCCCCTTCTCCTCCTGCCCCCAATCCCTCCCAGCATAATAGTGTATAAAAATCAATCACAAAGTCTCAATCTATCCCTCTCCCACATCCTTTTTTCCTGGTAACCATAAGTTCAATCTCTACGTCTTTGAGTCTGTTTCTGTTTTGTAAGTTTGTTTGTTTGTTTGTTTGTTTTTTAGATTCCACACATAAGCAATATCATAAGATATTTGTCTTTCTCAGTCTGATTTCACTTATTATGATCAATTTCCAGGTCCACCCATGTTGCTGTAAATGGCATTATTTCATTCTTTTTAATAGCTGAGTAATATTTTATCATATATATGTACTACATCTTCTTTAGTCATTCATCGCTTGATGGACATATTTGTTGCTCCAATGTCTTGGCTATTGGAAACGGCACTGTAATGAACACAGGGGTGCATGTATCCTTTTGAATCATGTTTTTATCTAGATAGAAATAGATGGGGAAACAGTGGAAACAGTGTCAGACTTTATTTTTCTGGGCTCCAAAATCACTACGATGGTGACTGCAGCCATGAAATTAAAAGACGCTTATTCCTTGGAAGGAAAGTTATGACCAAACTAGATAGCATATTCAAAAGCAGAGACATTACTTTGCCAACAAAGGTTCGTCTAGTCAAGGCTATGGTTTTTCCTGTGGTCATGTATGGATGTGAGAGTTGGACTGTGAAGAAGGCTGAGTGCCGAAGAATTGATGCTTTTGAACTGTGTTGTTGGAGAAGATTCTTGAGAATCCCTTGGACTGCAAGGAGATCCAACCAGTCCATTCTGAAGGAGATCAGCCCTGGGATTTCTTTGGAAGGAATGATGCTGAAGCTGAAACTCCAGTACTTTGGCCATCTCATGCGAAGAGTTGACTCATTGGAAAAGACTCTGTACTGGGAGGGATTGGGGGCAGGAGGAGAAGGGGACGACAGAGAATGAGATGGCTGGATGGCATCGCTGACTCGATGGACGTGAGTCTGGGTGAACTCCAGGAGTTGGTGATGGACAGGGAGGCCTGGCGTGCTGCGATTCATGGTGTCGCAAAGAGTCGGACACGACTGAGCGACTGATCTGATCTGATCTGATCTGACGCCCAGCAGTATGATTGCTAGATTATATGTAATCTCTGCTTTTAGTTTCTTCAGGAACCTCCATACTGGTCACCATAGTGGCTGTAGCAAAATATATTCCCACCAACAATGTAGGAGGGTTCTCTTTTCTCTACACCCTCTCCAGCATTTATTGTTTGTAGATTTTTGATGATGGCCATTCTGATTGGTATGAGGTTGTAGTTTTGATTTGCATTTCTCTAATAATCAGTGATGTTGAGCATCTTTTATTGGGTTTTTTTTTTTGGCCATCTGTATACCTTCTTTGGGCTTTCCTGGTGGTTCAGTGGTAAAGAACCTGCCTGCCAATGCAGCAGACATGGATTCAATTCCTGGGTCAGGAAGAGCCCCTGGAGGAGGAAATGGCAACCTGCTCCAGTAGTCTTGCCTGGAGAATCCCATGGACAGAGGAGCCTGGTGGGCTACACAGTCCATGCAGTCATGGAAGAGTTGGATAAGACTTAGCAACTAAAGAACAGCAACTTGCCTTTTCGTAGAAAACTCTATTTAGGTCTTGTGCCCATTTCTTTATTATTATTTTTCTAATATTGAACCTCATGAGGTGGTTGTAAATTTAGGAGAGTAATCCCTTGTTGGTTGCATCTTTTGCAAATATCTTCTCTTATTTTGTATGTTGACTTTTCTACTCCATGTCACTGGCCAAAGAACTTCATATGGTCACAACTAACTTTTACAAAGAGGGAAAGAACATTTTCCCTACGCACTCAGAAAAGATGAATACAAATATTTGCACATAGCAGTAAGGTCCTCTAGAGAAACAACCCAAGTGTTTTAGTGACAAAAACAGAAATAGAGTACTTGGGTTGTTGGGTTGGTAGCAACCTGTGTGTTTATATGTGTGCACCTGTGTGTCTATGTTTTCAAGTGAACTGTTCAATGTAATCATTTGGTGACCCATGCCTCTTGTATTTTGGGGATACACTCCATTCCAGTCTTCATCCAGGTGTTGGACTGGGAAGAAGAATAAGGACCACACTTAGAAAGATATTGTGGCCCAGGGCTGGAAGTAGTGACATATTTTCTATTTATATCCCATTGCCAAAATGTAGCCATTCAGCCATACCCAAATGTGAGAGGAGCCAGGAAGCTTCCCCAGGAAGAAAAGTTCAACAGATTTTTGACAACCGTTTGCAGACTGGATTGTCTCCTAGTCTTGTACCAAAATGCCTAATGCCACTTCCTTCTGATTTCATAGAAAGGAGGTCCCTTAAAAGAGACCACTGGTCATTTACTCTAGAAAAATCAACAGAACCTCTTAAAACTCTGTGTTTAAGAAGTCAAAATGAATTAGCAAAAGGTGAAGTATCAGCAAACTGCTCTTAGTTCCAGAGACACATTTTTTCTTTCTCTCAAGTATGAATCTTCCTGATAACCTGAGTATATGAAGAAAAAAACTTTCTTTTATTTATCAAATAACTTCATTTTTAAACAAAATCCATTGTCTGCTACAAAGGTTCTTTCGACTTAAGAGAATACTGATTTAAGGGATAAATTAATATATGCTCTCTTTGTGCAGAAGTGCAGAAACCAGATAAATGGAAAGGGCATTTTGCCAATTTTCCAGACTATTGTAATCTTAGCGAAGCAGGAATGAAGATTTGTTCATTTCTATTGAATAAGCATGAGAATATGGAACTTTGTATATAATAATTGTTATTTGAATCATTCCATATGGTAAATTTTGTCTGGTCTCAAAGGCAGTGTGAGGACCATCTTTCTGTAGAAAATATGATAAGAAAATGAGCATTCTCTAGTAGTTGCTATCTTTTGATTGTAACAGACTTTGCCTCAGAATTGATAGGGCTTCAGTTTTCACTGAGTATACTAAAATATATCTTGAGGTTACTGTTAAGAATTCAGGAATGCTTGTAAGGAAACATGAGGATATTTCTCTGTGAATTGGTCTGCACCTTGGGTCCATGTTAATTTTAGATTTTGTACATTCAGGGAAACTCACCTTGTGCATATCTGCTTTAGGCTACAATGGCTATGGGAGAAAGTTCATTTTATAATTTTGGTACTATAGCTGCAGACAACTATAATTAGAAACACTAGGAATAATGTACTGATTGTATAATTAGATGGAACCAAATTCTACTTAGAACTTACACTGAGATTTTGTCTGAGATATTCAAAGTGTTTGCTATTAATAATAAATTATATAATGATTATTCTTCAGGGCACAGACATAGAGACTCTCTCAAGTATCTGCACATTATTTATATCTTATATCCTTGAATGTTGTTTTTAGAAATAGATGTTCTAGTAAGTGGCTATATAGTATATTCATAATAGCATATCTGTAACTGTATATTAAAATGTCATTAAAGCAAATGTTTGCAAGTACCAGATTTTGAGGACCTAATTTTATGTAGGCACTGTACCAAAAACTAGGCACAAGTAACCCTAGGGATTAAATGCTATTTAATTCAACTTTAAGTGGAAGGAACACAAGGAACTACAAATGTGATTTGCAAACTCCGAGCAAGTGTTAATTGGAGCTAGGATTGTACCCTGGATGTCACTAACTGCCCATTCCTTCCCTAACCCATCACATAAGAAAAAAATTACTACCTATTTAAAATGTGAGAGGCAGAACAGAAAGTTGAAACTAAACAAATAGTGGTTTTATGTATTAAGTGTTGGGAGTTAGACTCAGCAGGCTAAAGTATGTCTTGGGATTACTTGGTAACACTACCACACTTTTCCATGCCACGGCTTTGCTGGTGTTTTCTTACCTGAAAGTCTCTCCACTTCTCTGCCTGATAAACTCCCAATCTTCTTTCCTGTTTCTTCACTTTTTCTTTCAATCCTTTGAATAATTCATTGCTCCTATTATGTTCACTTCTCTTGTTTGTTGGAATATAATCCATCAATTTTGGTGTTGACCATCTGGTGATATCCATGTGTAGTCTTCTCTTGTGTTGTTGGAAGAAGGTGTTTGCTATGAGCACTGCGTTCTCTTGGCAAAACTCTATTAGCCTTTGCCCTGCTTCATTCCGTATTCCAAGGCCAAATTTGCCTAACTGTTACTCCAGGTGTTTCTTGACTTCCTACTTATGCATTCCAGTCCCCTATAATGAAAAGGGCATCTTTTTTGGGTGTTAGTTCTAAAAGGTCTTGTAGGTTTTCGTAGAACCGTTCAACTTCAGCTTCTTCAGCGTTACTGGTTGGGGCATAGACTTGGATTACTGTGATATTGAATGGTTTGCCTTGGAAACGAACGGAGATCATTCTGTTGTTTTTGAGATTGCATCCAAGTACCGCATTTCGGACTCTTTCGTTGACTATGATGGCTACTCCATTTCTTCTAAGGGATTCCTGCCCGCAATAATAGATATAATGGTCATCTGAGTTAAATTCACCCATTCCAGTCCATTTTAGTTTGCTGATTCCTACTAGAATGTTGATGTTCACTCTTGCCATCTCCTGTTTGACCACTTTCAATTTGCCTTGATTCATGGACCTAACATTCCAGGTTCCTATGCAATATTGCTCTTTATAGCATTGGATCTTGCTTCTATCACCAGTCACATCCACAACTGGGTATTGTTTTTGCTTTGGCTCCATCCCTTCATTCTTTCTGGAGTTATTTCTCCACTGATCTCCAGTAGCATATTGGGCACCTACTGACCTGGGGAGTTCCTCTTTCAGTATCCTATCATTTTGCCTTTTCATATAGTTCATGGGGTTCTCAAGGCAAGAATACTGAAGTGGTTTGCCATTCCCTTCTCCAGTGGACCACATTCTGTCAGACCTCTCCACTATGACCCATCCATCTTAGGTGGCATGGCTTAGTTTCATTGAGTTAGACAAGGCTGTGGTCTGTGTGATCAGATTGACTAGTTTTCTGTGATTATGGTTTCAGTGTGTCTGCCCTCTGATGCCCTCTGCAACACCTACCATCTTACTTGGGTTTCTCTTACCTTGGACAAGGGGTATCTCCTCACAGCTGCCCCTCCTGACCTTCGACATGGGGTTGCTCCTCTTCCAACAACACAAGAGAAGACTCTACACATGGACATCACCAGATGGTCAACACCGAAATCAGATTGATTATATGCTTTGCAACCAAAGATGGAGAGGCTCTACACAGTCAGCAAAAACAAGACCGGGAGCTGAATGTGACTCAGATCATGAACTCCTTATTGCCAAATTCAGACTTATATTGAAGAATGTAGGGAAAACCACTAGACTCAGGTATGACCTAAATCAAATCCCTTATGATTATACAGTGCAAGTGAGAAATAGATTTAAGGGCCTAGATTTGATAGATAGAGTGCCTGATGAACTATGGATGGAGGTTCATGACACTGTACAGGAGACAGACATCAAGACCATCCCCATGGAAAAGAAATGCAAAAAAGCAAAATGGCTGTCTGAAGAGGCCTTACAAATAGCTGTGAAAAGAAGAGAAGTGAAAAGCAAAGAAGAAAAGGAAAGATATAAGCATCTGAATGCAGAGTTCCAAAGAATAGCAAGGAGAGATGAGAAAGCCTTCCTCAGCGATCAATGCAAAGAAATAGAGGAAAACAACAGAATGGGAAAGACGAGAGATCTCTTCAAGACAATTAGCAAAACCAAGGGAACATTTCATGCAAAGATGGGCTCGATAAAGGAGAGAAATGATATAGACCTAACAGAAGCAGAAGATATTAAGAAGAGGTGGCAAGAATACACAAAACTATACAAAAAATAGCTTCACAACCCAGATAATCACGATGGTGTGATCACTGACCTAGAGCCAGACTCCTGGAATGTGAAGTCAAGTGGGCCTTAGAAAGCATCACTACGAACAAAGCTAGTGGAGGTGATGGAATTTCAGTTGAGCTAGTTCAAATCCTGAAAGATGATGCTGTGAAAGTGCTGCACTGAATATGCCAGCAAATTTGGAAAACTCAGCAGTGGCCACAGGACTGGAAAAGGTCAGTTTTCATTCCAATCCCAAAGAAAGGCAATGCCAAAGAATGCTCAAACTACCGCACAATTGCACTCATCTCACACGCTAGTAAAGTAATGCTCAAAATTCTCCAAGCCAGGCTTCAGCAACATGTGAACCATGAATTTCCTATTGTTCAAGCTGGTTTTAGAAAAGGCAGAGGAATCAGAGATCAAATTGCCAACATCCGCTGGATCATGGAAAAAGCAAGAGAATTCCAGAAAAACATCTATTTCTGCTTTATTGACTATGCCAAAGCCTTTGACTGTCTGGATCACAAGAAACTGTGGAAAATTCTGAAAGAGATGGGAATACCAGACCACCTGATCTGCCTCTTGAGAAATTTGTATGCAGGTCAGGAAGCAACAGTTAGAACTGGACATGGAACAACAGACTGGTTCCAAATAGGAAAAGGAGTATGTCAAGGCTGTATATTGTCACCTTGCTTATTTAATTTATATGCAGAGTATATCATGAGAAACGCTGGGCTGGATGAAGCACAAGCTGGAATCAAGAAATATCAATAACCTCAGATATGCAGATGACACTGCCCTTATGGCAGAAAGTGAAGAGGAACTAAAAAGCCTCTTGATGAAGGTGAAAGTGGAGAGTGAAAAAGTTGGCTTAAAGCTCAACATTCAGAAAACGAAGATCATGGCGTCTGGTCCCATCACTTCATGGCAAATAGATGTGGAAACAGTGGAAACAGTGTCAGAGTTTATTTTGGGGGGCTCCAAAATCACTACAGATGGTGATTGCAGCCATGAAATTAAAAGACGCTTACTCCTTGGAAGGAAAGTTATGACCAACCTAGATAGCCTATTGAAAAGCAGAAACATTACTTTGCCAACAAAGGTTCGTCTAGTCAAGGCTATGGTTTTTCCAGTGGTCATGTATGGATGTGAGAGTTGGACTGTGAAGAAGGCTGAGCACCGAAGAATTGATGCTTTTGAACTGTGGTGTTGGAGAAGACTCTTGTGAGTCCCTTGGACTGCAAGGAGATCCAAGCAGTCCATTCTGAAGGAGATCAGCTCTGGGATTTCTTTGGAAGGAATGATGCTAAAGCTGAAACTCCAGTACTTTGGCCACCTCATGTGAAGAGGTGCCTCATTGGCAAAGACTCTGATGCTGGGAGGGATTGGGGGCAGAGGAGAAGGGGACGACAGAGGATGAGATGGCTGGATGGCATCACTGACTCGATGGACATAAATTTGGGTGGACTCTGGGAGTGGTGATGGACAGGGAGGCCTGGCGTGCTGCGATTCATGGGGTCACAAAGAGTTGGACATGACTGAGTGACTGAACTGAACTGATTATGTTCTTTTTGCAGTTTATATCTATTTGAAAATTGTTGAATTAATGTTCGTCATTTAAATGTTCATATTCTCAGCTGGATTGTGACTTCCTAGAGGAACTCCTCAATGCCCTTCACAATCGTTGCTTATAGTTGGTGACTTAACAAAAGAATTATGAATATCTCTCTTTTACATGAATTAAAGGGATAGTATGATATAGAGGAAATAACTGTAATTGTGCAAGTCACTTAACTGGACCTCTATTTTCCCTTCTTTAAACTAAGGATATTGGGCAAGGTAACTTCTGTTGTTATTGCAAAATTTACTATTGTCTGATGGATCCTCATGCTATGTTTTCACAGACAGTAGAAGACATATATAGAAATCAGCTAAGTGATATGGCCTTTTGCTGTATTTTTTTCTTATTTCTACAAGTGTCAAGCAATATTAGAATTCATATCTTCTCCATTATGATAAAAATGCCAACAGATAGAGCATAAGGAAGAAAGAGTAATTTTTTGAATGTTATTCTGACTTCCTTTTGCTATAATAATTGAGAATTCATCAATAGAAAATATACTTTCTATTATGATTATATAGATATACAGTTGATGTTCCTTATCAAAGGCTCATTTGAGACATGAAAAGCATTCTCTATATTTATATATTTCTTGGAATCTAAATATAAACTGTACCAGAAACTCTGTGCTCCAAATCATTTGAGTTTTATCTTTGCTATGGTCTTGCTTTATGAGTGTGGGCAAATCATTTAAAACTAACAAACATCTGTTTCCTACTAGATTTACGTAAAAATGAGTCCATGTCAGGTCTTCTTTAAATTTACTTCTACCTCTGAAGTCCTTTGATTTTAAAATTACACTATTAGATTGAAATGTAATGTGATTTCAATTTATCATTTTAGGGATTTCCTTTAAAATCATATTATAGATGTTTGCTTTTAAAAATAAACAAAGTAAAAATATTATTTCCATTCATTTTGTCAATTAAAATTACAGATATATTGAAGATGACTTGATACACATAAAGCAGAAAATAGTTTCACCTAAATGACCCAAAGTAAATAAACCATGATTACTTGCCATGTACTCATCTAAAATACTCGATCTCAAGAGCTCCAGGGCAGAGGGTGAAGGGTGTAATAAAGTACGTCTTGTTTGACCAGAGTAATGTATTAAATACATTAAAATAATTCTTTTCCCCATAAGAACAAACCTCACACAATTTCTGGCTTTAAATGTCCTTCTTTAAATTCTTTGATGGCAAATCCTCAATGCTGTCAAAGAAAGACCGTAAATTTGCCAGCATAAATACGATAATGCTTCCACAAACATGCATGCAAGCCTATTGGATAAGGAACGTGTTCTTGGTGCCTTTTAGCAAAAGGCCAATTTGACCTAGACTGTGTTGTTGAGGAGGTTCTGGTAGCTGATTCTCAGTCAAAGAAACCTGATGCACAAACTTCTGTAGAGTGCAAAATTTACTAAGGAAGGAACCCAAGGGAGACTTGGTGTGTTTTTACTACCCACTGAGATTGTTTAGAGTTGGTGGTGATAGGTAAATGATAATATCAATATCTCCTTAAATTAGCACAAATCTAGTTAAGAAGTGTAGGTGGTAAGGAATGGGGAACCAAGGACCAAAAATATTTTTTCTTCAAACAAGTTAATACTAGCTTGCTAAAGCGACTGTTATAAGAGGTATTTATAGCACAGTATAAACCATATCAGTGAGTTAAGTTTTTTTTTTAACTTCAAAAGCTTTGGTTAATGTCTGGTTTAGAGCAGAGCTTGGTGCCTAAAAGCCGGTCAATAAACATTTTAGTACTGCTCTTTCCCAGTGATCTGAATTCAATAATGTTACCTTTCCAGAAGCTGCAAAATGGAAAGTGAAAGAATGATTTATGAAGCCTGGCTATGCATGGCCAGCTAAGAAAGCTTTAACTGATGCTTTCAGGATTCTTTTTAATGAAGTACAAGTTGCCAAGATAAGTTTAGGTAAATGAAGACTCTGTCACATTATGTTATAGTGAGAGAAATGACAGACACAGCCCAGCAGATGGAGGTTAATGCAGAAAGGTGGTGTCAAACAATGTAGTCTAGGTAACTGCACAGGGATGGAGCAGATGCATTCGGGTTATTATTGTAAACAAGTTCCTAATACCGCAACACATTCATGGAATTCACTCAAATTAAGCACAGCAGCCTTCTTTGTTTAAGTTGTCACTTAGCCTTCATGTAGATCATATTTCAGAGCCATCAATTCCTTTCAAGCAAAAGCTCTCATATTCAGTACCAAACTCTATTTAGATGGTACTGTTAACCTTAAAACCCCAAGTGTTTTGCCTTTTCAATAATGTCTTAAAGCAGTGTCTTTAATACTTTGTTGAAAATGTTACTTTCAGGGCTATGATTTACATGAGTGAATTGTCACCCCTTCTTATCTCAGGTTTTCTCAGTCTGAATATAAACTGGAAACCTGAATACAATGGATTGGAAGAACTCAGCTGTGTCCCTTAAGCAAAACAATAGGAACCGGGTCTGTGAATTTAAGATGCATTTGTGATTTCAGTTCAGTAAGGTCTGGGGCTTGACTTTGCTTGAAAGAAGTAATTGCCTTACATGCATCTTGAAATTCCTCTGTGGGGAAGACCAGCTGGCCCACCCACTACATCTAGAAACAGTCAAGGTTGGAAGGAGGAAGTTAATTGTTCTGTGACATTTGACATTGAACTTGCCTGACAAATATTTCATTTCCCTTATTCATTAAACTCCCACAGTGCTAGATTTCTTTCCATGTATATTACCAACCATCACCACATTGACAAAAAAGTATAGAAATTATATATACACATACACATATATGCATTGACAAAAATTTGAAAAGTAAAAATGTATATATATGTGTGTGTGTGTGTGTTGTTGTTGTGTCACCCAATTATGTCCGACTCTTTGTGACCCCGTGGACTGCAGCATGCCAGGTGCCTCTGTCCCTCACCATCTCCTGAATTTTGCCAAGGTTATGTCCATCACATCCATGATGCCATCTAGCCATCTCATCCTCTGACGCCCTCTTATTCTGCCCTCAATCTTTCCCAGCATCAGAGACTTTTCCAATGAGTCAGTTGTTTGCATCAAATGACCAAAATACTGGAGTTTCATCTTCAACATCAGTTCTTCCAATGAGTATTCTGGGTTGAATACACACACAAATATAGATATACACACACAGACACAGAGATGTTGAGATGAAAAAAATAACCTTCACTTCAAAACTAAAGGCATTGAGCAAACACCATAAGAAAACGCCAAACTTTTAATTCTGACATTGAACAGAGAAATATTCATAGGACTTGCTTATACTCCAAACTCAGCTGCAGTTAGAAATGTATGCACCATTCTTCTTACAAGGATTTGAGAGCAAATTCCTAAAGAGAAGATACTAGACTTTTGTGACAGTCATGGAGTTATATTTTTGCAATTGCATGTGGTACATGATGATGGACTATACAGTGTTTATTGCTGCATTTTAAAACTTTATTTCTGTACATTTTCTCAGTATCTGACCTTGAAATGTAATTTTTCTGCACTACTTTCGCTACTCTTATCCATACATTTCCTTTTTTCTTTCTTTGTTTAGATCCTAGGCATTGGAACTCCCAAATCTTTTATTATAGGCAGAAATAGAAGGTTGTGAGGAATGTTATGAATGGTAATTTGGGTCTGGGATTATCTACAAATGCCTACATGACAGAGCAAAAATACACCCTTTACAAATCAGGCATTGTTTGCAGCTGGTAGATGCCAGATAAAGGGTGACCTGGACAAGGATAAGCCAGGTAGTTCTGAATATTTCATTTGCAAAATAAAATATTAGGGGGGAAGGACGATAGCCAAGCTGTATAATAGAACAGTTGGCACATATAAACATTTCACCACCCTTTCTCATCTCCCTTATTTAGGTGCCCTTGACCCAATTAAATCTTAGTTTGCTAACTGTAGGTATCAAGCATCTTCTACAATAAAGTTATTTTTCCCAGGAAATCATTTAAAGAAAAAAAATGTAGACTCCATCACAGGATAAAGAAAAAAAAATCCTCCAGCAGTATGTACATTCTGTTTACTATGTACAGTCCTGTTCATTATGGACTCTTACATCACTTCTTAGAAGATTCCTGGTCCCGCCTACCTAACAAGTTTCCCCTTTAACCATATTTTACAAACATCCTGTGATAAACACTATATTCTACTACTTTTTCTGACCAAAACATTTAATTAGTAAAAACATTACAATAGAGAAAAGAATGACAATAAAGAGAAATTAGAAGAAGTGGGAATCAGGGTATACAAAAAAACAGAGGCCTTAGTCTCTAGGAGACCAACACACCAGCCGAGCTGGCTTTAGCCCTAGCTCCTTCTGAGTTTTCCTTGGCTGCTGGTTGTCTTCCCCTCATGAGATGAATGTTGTGCTTTTCCTGGAATTCATTTAGTTCTTTTCCCTTTGCCTAAAGTTGCTGTTGTCAGTGTCTTGATGATCTTCTGTATTACCTGCCTTCTGCATATAGGTACCCAAAAGGTTTCAAATAAGACACACTGAACATCTAAATAATGGAAATCAGGTTGGAAAATATACCTATATTTCTATGTTCATTACAGTTCCCTTAAAGCATTACTCATATATCCTAAGACTCATCAAACCTTTGGTTTCCCCTCTCAGTTCTCTTGGGCTCAGTTGCTATGAGCCTTCCGGTCTCCAAGAGCCCTCTTGAGCATCAGTCCGGACTCTACAAATGTTTCCACTATGCCCAACGACTCACTGCAGCTTTCTCTGCTTCAGTTGCACTTGCCCTTGTCATTTCTCTGAGCTCATCAGGCTCGCATGCTACAGCATTTCAACTCTGCTCTTAATACTGATGGAATGACTCACTCTCTCTTTATCTAGTTAATTTCTGCTTATCTTTCTAGTCTCATTTGAATTTTACTTCTCCTTTTAAGACAATCCAGATCAATTTAAGCTCTTCTGTATTTCTTTATCATAACAATTGTAACAAGAGCACTTAATTTTTAAGTTTCTTAAAATATCAGTTTTCATCACTAAACTTTAAGCTGGATGGTTCAGGGGAAATGTTTGTTATACTCACTATTGCATTTGTAGGCTTATAAACTCACAGATGTAGAGATGAATGAGTAAAATATTCTTGATAATATATTACCATTTTTTAAAACTCAATTTATGCTTTCCTTAAGATTTGAAAATTAATCTGCACTCTGAGCTACCTTGAGTCTTAGCATTTTATAAAATCTTTATTGCTGGTGCTGCTGCTGCTGCTAAGTCACTTCAGTCGTGTCCCACCCTCAGCGACCCCATGGACTGCTGCCTTCCAGGCTCCTCCGTCTGTGGGATTTTCCAGGTAAGAGTACTGGAGTGGGGTGCCATTGCCTTTTCCAATAAAATGTTTATTAGGTGAGTTAAAATATGTAGTTCTCTATATTTATTTTATCAATAATAATGCCAGTATTTTCCTTATGTTCATTATTAGTTTATCTTTTTGCCCTCACTGTGTTTGAAATTTTAATTATTTTCAGTTCAGTTCAGTCGCTCAGTCGTGTCCGACTCTTTGAGACCCCATGAATTGAGGCACACCAGGCCTCCCTGTCCATCACCAACTCCCGGAGTTCACCCAAACTCATGTCCATTAAGTCAGTGGTCTCTCATATAGGTTTCTCAAGAGGCAGGTTAGGTGGTCTGGTATTCCCATCTCTTTCAGAATTTTCCACAGTTTCTTGTGATCCACACAGTCAAAGGCTTTGGCATAGTCAATAAAGCAGAAATAGATGTTTTTCTTGAACTCCCTTGCTTTTTTGATGATTCAGCGAATGTTGGCAATTTGATCTCTGGTTCCTCTGCCTGATCCCTATTTGTAAAGGATATTAATCATTCATTATCAGATTCTTATAAAATATTTTCCAATCTGTCATTTCCATTTCTCTGTCTTTTAAATAGATTTCATTTTTTGAGTAGTCCTAGGTTTGCAGAAAATATGAGCAGAAAGTTCAGATAATTCATTTATATACCCTGTCCCTCCAATCCTCAGTTCCCCTATTATTAATATCTAGCATTAATGTGGTATATTTGCTACAACTGATGAACCAGGATTAATACATTATTATTAATTAAAGTTAAGAGCTTTGCTAAGTGCATAATGCCATGCATCCACCATTATAGTACCATATAGAGTGATTTCACTGCCCTTAAAGTCCCCATGCTCCACCCAGTCATCCTTTCCCTGCTCCTATCCCCACTACTCCAAAGCTCAGCTGGTAGAGTGGACAACTGTGGAATGGATATCTGTCATCTTCAGCTTCATTTAGTTTACAGTCTTAGTTGGAATATGGACATTTCAATACTGTATACGCTGAAATCTATTTATGTGAGAAATTCCTTCCACCTACATGATTGTTAAATTTATAAGACATTCCAACACAATACAGTTGTTTCTGTATCCTGCTTACTGTATTTCAAATAAGTTCCCTAATTCAAAAGTAAGCAGCTTGTGAGTAGGAAGTGGCCATAATATACAAAATATGTCCAACCAGGAACTATATTTTTGTACACACCAAAGACCTTAGAATTGTCACCAAATGTATTTATTGGATAAAACCACAAAGAGAATGCTTCAGACAAGCAAACAAAGTACATTAATAATTTCCTGGAGATATTTTCTCCCTTTGAGGACAAAGAGGGACTAAATAGATTAATAGATTTTTTACCTCAGTCTTCTGAGCCAGACCGCCGACAAAGTCCCAATGAACTATTCCTCATAGTATATGGTATCTGCTGCTAAGTCACTTCAGTCTTGTCCGACTCTGTGTGACCCCATAGATGGCAGCCCACCAGGCTCCCCTGTCCCTGGGATTCTCCAGGCAAGAACTTCTCCGATGCATGAAAGTGAAAAGTGAAAGTGAAGTCGCTCAGTCGTGTCCGACTCTTTGCGACCCCATGGACTGCAGCCTACCAGGCTCCTCCATCCATGGGATTTTCCAGGCAAGAGTACTGGAGTGGGGTGCCATTTCCTTCTCCAGTATATGGTATAGTATATAGTAGTACTGAATGTATAGATGCTCAGGGTTAAAGGCTTCTGAATATTCCTTGATGGGAAGGTTTACAGTACACATTGGTCTTCCTGTCTGCTAACTTGCCTTTTCTGATCCCCCCCCCGTGATTGGGGCACTTTTTCTTTGGAATCCCAAGACCCCTCCTACTAGATGATTCCATCTCAGTCACCCTCCCACCAGTTCTGTAATCATTCCGTGTGTGTACTTGTCTTCATTGCTAGAATAAGGGCTCTTTGAGGGCTGAAGTTATGGCTAATTCAAATTTGGTTTTTCTGTGTTCTCTGGCACTGAGTTTGAACTAGAGTTAAGTCCTTAATAACTTGGGTTCCCCATTTGAAAGAAAAAAATTAAATATGAAAGAAATACTAAAATACATTAAGCATGGGATATATTTCATTTTCAGTCATTGACATTCTCTCAAAATACTCATGTAACATTTTGTATTACATCTTTTCAGTTTCTTCAGAAAAATAAAGTGGTGAAAAGAGAGGCAATTATGTTAAAACAAAGCAAGAGTGTTTAGGGGAGAGTTCTACATTCATTATTTAAGAAACTATATTTTTATAGCCATATTTACATCTAGTAGTTTTACATCTTCCAAACTCACAAATTTGTTAGCTGCAGCTCTATTATCCAACATGAAAAGACCCTCACACATTCTTGAAAAGTGTGATTATCATGATATCTAAACATCATCGTTCTAGACATTACAGTTTATACAAGATTTGTTATAACTCATAAACTCATAGATTTTTTTCTTTCTCCAGAAGGAAAGTATGTTAAAATACATGAAATTTAAAAGATTTTATTACTTTATTAGTGTTTCTTCCTTAAGTAAATAATGTTTTTCTTATCTATGTACCCTATCGACATATATAATAAAACAGCTGCTCTGTATTGAGTACATATGATAAGCACTGGCTAGATGGGCATTTTGTATCATTTCATCAAATTCCCTAAAAAAATCTATTAGGAAACATTGTATTTTCTCATTTAAGAGATAAGAAAACCAAAGCTCAGAGAGACTAAACTGCCCAATGTTATGTAACTAACATAGTAATATAAGAATTTCAAATGTAGTATGTCAGATGCAAATTCTTTGGAGAAAAAAAGAAAAAAAAAAAGACTCTCTTTGACTAAAAAGAATACTGACTGATTGTCCAGAACAAAATCTGACCTAAAAGGGCCTGATAAACGGATAAACTGACATTGTTTAATAGACTAAATCTAAACATCTATAGCACAGTGGGGCTTCCCTGGTGGCTCAGTAGTCAAGAATCCACCTGCAATGCAGGAGACATGGGTTTGATCCTAGGGTCGTGAAGACCCCCTGTAGAAGGAAATGGCAACCCACTCCAGTGTCTTGCCTAGGAGATCCCATGGACAGAGGAGCCTGGTAGGCTATAGTCCATGGGTTTGCAAAAGAGCTGGACACGACTCAGGGACTAAAACACCAACAACACAGCACAGGGAGTGAAGATCTTTAATTTAGCTATATAGGATGAATATCCTGATTTAGTCACCAATGAGTTTATGATACTATGAATTCATTTCTTTACTTATTCTACATACTAAATTGTTCCTTTCCTCTCATTTCTGTGAAATTTTAATGTAATGTTTACTAGTTATGAGCATGGGCCATGGAGCAAGATTTCCAGGCTTGAATGCCAATTTTGCTAGTTTTTAGGTTTTGACTTCAGGCAAATTAGTTCACCTCTCTGGGGCTCAATCTCCACATTCATGTAAAACAAAATAACATCACCTATCTTGTAGTGTTGTTTTAAGGTTAATTTAGTTTTTATAGTTAATGTGCTTAGAATATTGTCATGGAATTAGAAAGAATAAAAAAAAATCTGTTTTTTCCTATCCAAAATAACAGAATCCCATTTTGGATTGTATATAACAAGTGTGGGAGAAGGAAAGGATGGAGAGTGAAAAGGAAAGAATGCAACACAAAATATACAGAAAGCTTCAGCAGAAGGAGAATAATTCAGTGAGACCACAAAGGCATAGTCTCATTTATTGGAAGTTTTTATTTCAAAATGTCCTGTCCCCCAGCAGTGGCTCTCTACCAGGAGTCTAATCTCCATTCAGTTTCTGGTTGTGGCCTGATTGGCAAGAGTGCCCTGGTGACAAGCCATGGCAGACCTGCAGTAGCAATTAACAATTTCCTGGGGGCTTTCTGTTCCACCCAGCATTCTTTGTGCTGCCTTGGCAGACCTTGGGTCCCAAAGAAATTCCCTTCTACTTTTCTGAGGTTTTGGCCTAGCTCTGTAGTGTCCTCCATATGCACGGTTATATAGATCTTGAGGGGGCTTCCCTGGTGGCTCAAATGGTAAAGAATCTGCCTGCAATGCAGGAGAGCTGCTCTCAGTCCAGTATTCTTGTCTGGAGAATTCCATGGACAGAGGAGCATGGCAGGCCACAGTCCATGGGGTCACAAAGAGTCGGGCGTGACTGAGTGACTAACATCTATAGGTTTGGAGGGGAAGTCAGCCAGCATTCGAGTACCTTCATTTTTCCAGTTCTGTCACTGGTGGCACTGTCAAAAGCTGTTGTCTTCTAGATCCCTCTGCTTCTGTCTGGAGCCCACATTCTCAATTTCTAGCCTTAGCTAGAATAAGAAAACGTTCTCTGGGAAAGCTGAGGATCCTCAACTTGTCTCTGAAACTTTACTCCCTCCAGTCCTTTTTTCCACAGCCTCTGATGCCTTTTGTATCTATATTTATCAAACTTTTCTACTTGTTCTCTGCCGGGGTCCAGCCCCGGCTGATCCAGGGTATTCGAAGTGGAGACGGCTTAGGCGACTATTTAAATATTCATCAAAGATATAAAGAGTAATAGAATGAAGATAGCTCAGTAGGAAAATTCAGTGGAGGAAAGAGGCTGAGTAGCTTGGTTTACGCGGGAGACCAATAAAACTTCAAGACAAGAAGCTTGCACCACTTACGTAGGCCGCAGGCGTCCTTCCCTTCTCCCGAAGGAGAGGAGACACTGAGGCCTCCCCGGTCGGATCTTAGAAGCCCAGGCATAATTAGTAAGCATGGTGGGTTCCGTGCTCCAGATGGAGACTCAGCCAGAGTGAGAAAGAGAGAGAGACATGGGGAGACCAGTCTTTCGAGGAACTGATCCCAATTCTTTATTTTCAGAGTCTGTTTTTATACACTGAGATGTTATACAAAAGTCACATGGGGACAGCAGTCCTGACTTTTATTAAAGTCAGGTGCTTCATACAAATGTATACAGAGGTCTTAGGGGTGTTACATCATCTTCTGGCCAGGGGGGCCTGCTGACAATTTATGACCCTCTCCTTGTGACAGTGGTCAGTCAACCAGAACACTTTTTTCTCCAAGGGTGATTATTCTTAAAACAGACGCCACCCAAATAAAGTTACATTCCTATAGGGTGAGGGTGTAGTGGGTTTTAGTTAAGGAAAGAATTTACTTAGCCTAAGGTCTAACGTGATTAATATCAAAGGTTAATACTTATTTCTTCTATATATTCATTAATGTGTGTAAGGGCAGGGGATGTGGAGTCTTAGCAACAAACATTGGCTCAAAAAATGAAAACCCTTCACCAATACAATTTTTAATCAGCCCATTATACTTATACTAATAGTTTTCTAACTTTTCTAAGGAACCTGTTTTTAGAAGGTTTAAAGCATCTTGTGCCTCTCACGGTTGGGAGGCTGTGAGCAATCACATGTGGCCGGACAAGCCCGTCAGGCAGGCTAGAGAACCTTCAGAGGAGTTTGTAGGTTGAAACACTCCTATCATGCCCAAGAATTATTATTAACTGGAGCTCTAAGTTAACTCGTCTGAAAGAGGTGGTGGGAGACAGCCCCCCGTAAAATCAGAGGTGTAGGTGAGAGCACAAAGTAGTAAAGTAGGCAGGCTCTGGTTATGGGGGTAGATGCTCAAGGATTTCCAGGGGGACTCCTGAGGCTTGATCCTGCCTTTGCGTATGTCGAGCCTCCTTCCTCATGACCTTTGCCATGGGCAGAGTACCTCACGCTGGCCCCCAACAGTTCTCAGTCAGAGCATTTGTCTACTATGATCTACTCTAAGATTTGGTTTTAGTCTCCATATATATATTTAGTGCAGTACTTTCTAGTTCTATGACTTTATCTATGACTCAGTTTCATGTCTATGAAATGGGGCTAATTATAGCAGGTATCTCAGAAAATTGAGAGGGAGTAAATATATATATATATATATACACACATATATATATACACATACAGGCACACATACACATACATTGCTTACAGTACTGCTTGGCACATAGTAAAAATGAGAAAATAAAGTTATTATTGAAGACTTCAGAAGACTTTTTTGCATTCATGCAAGATAATCTTATACTTCATATACTGATTTGAAAGAGCTTTGACTTTTAAAAAATTAGTAGTAGTTATTAACCTTATTAGACTCAGGGTACCCCCACAGTTAGAGCAATTTCTAATGACCCATTTACTAACTTGAAATCCTACATAATAATATAACCTACATCTAAATACAGTTATAGAAAAATTACAGCCCTCAAACTGAAATATAAATATAAAATAAAAGTAATCTATAATAAATTAAAATAAATTTCAATATAAACATAATCAAGCATGAGTATACTTGAAGACAAATGTAGTCAGATGTTTTTATCCACTTATAATGAATAAATTTGAATTTAAAAGAAGATCAGGACACTTCATTAAAGGATACAGAGAAATAAAAAGTACAGAAGCATAGGATATTGGAATAAAACCAGATTTATAAGTAATAACATACTACATTTATAAGAAAAAGAGGAAATAACTCCAACTGGAGTAGAATTTAGATGCCAAGACACATCACTATTGAAGTAGACAAAAAAAAAACAAAAACAAAAAAACCCCCGAGGTATTCTATTCATTCAAATGTACTGGGTGATATTTGCAATACGAGGTACTCTATTCATGCAAAGGTACTGTGTGGTATTTGCATGTGTAATGTCATTTATAAATTATTTTATGTTATGATATGATTACAGTAATAAAAATATGTCACAGAGAACCCAAGATGAAGCATAAACCTCATCTCTAAATGTCTAGGCAGGATATTTGAATGTCATTACAGGTCATGAAAACATTTTTCTTGTTCAATGTGTAAATATTCACATTCTTTATCATTTTATCCAATCAGAATGGATATCAGTCTTACTAGTAGAAAACCTGGATACAAGAAACCTCTGTTAAGCCAGATATTAACAATTGAGTAGCTAGACTGTTGAATGCTGGTGGAGGTCCTGGTAGAAGTATGTGCTTAGGAGAATCAGGGAAGTTTTTATGCTCCTCTAAGCAAGAGTTACAGTATTCAAAGAACCAATACAGCTGCACCAAGTTCAACAATATGAACACCAGGCTTCATTGTATGGGCCTGTGGTGACCACTGAAGTATCAAAGGTTCACATCCCCTGCCAAGTAAATATCAGTATTGTCTTCTCAATTATGATGACTAAACAAATATGACTGCACAAATTATCAGGTAATCCTCGGGAGGGGGGTGTAGGGGGGAGTGGGAAGCATAACACAGTATTCCAGTTATAGTAAAATTAACCTTATGTAATATCTGTTAATGAAAAGCAATACAAAATGTTGACAGAGATTTATCCATTTAATGTATAATCCACTGCTAGTGAGAAATTTTTTTATGCAATAAGTGTCTATATTTTTCTTTTCATAAGAAATATTTGTATGCTATATATATATTAACATAATATATAAGTTCTACATATATTAACATGTGTGATCTGGTGACTACAGCATAACAAACTGATAACAAATCCAATAGTCTTCTAATGTTATCTGAGCAAAAAATTAGGGTATTTTAGGTATCATCTTCCTGTTGATGCCTGAGACAGTTGCTTCTACATAGAGCAATTTAAGACTAGGAATAATTACTACTGCATCAATTGAATGCTACACACATTCCTCAGATTAGAAATCCACAGCTAAAATTATCAAGTCATAAGCAACATATTTCAGCACAACTATATTAATCATCTACACATGGTGTGGAAGAAATGTTATTTCAAATTCATTTCTAAATATGAAATTTTGACAATCAAGTGGTCTGCTTACTTCCACTTTCAGGAAAAGGTAAAGACTATTATTTTCTTATCTTATTCACTTGTAAAATGTAAACATTTAAGATAATTCTGAGAAATAGGTGTTACTTTCCCAATCTTTACATGGACATATCAACTTTGTTATCATACAGTATAAGACTTATCTACAGTATGCTCATTATTTTTACCAAAAATACAAAATGGGACACATTTTGAAAAAAGAAAAATAATATAAATTTTTCTTTTTTTTTAAAGTAATAAATAATCTATATTCACATAATTAGTTAAGGGATACACAAATCAAAAAGATGCAAAATATGATGTCAGAAGAATAAACATGGAGTTCAGTTCAGTCACTCAGTCATGTCTGACTTACTGTGTCCCTGTGGACTATAGCATGTCAGGCTTCCCTTTCCATCACCAACTTATGGGAATTGCTCAATAGAATTAACACTTGAAAACTTAAAATGAGTAAATACTGCTGGTTATAAATGATGTTTTAAGGGATCATTACTTTTGTGTGTGTTATGGTTATTACTTTATCCTGATCTTCATATATATATATACTTTTAAATAATATATAATTTTGCATTTGGATTACACAAAAACTATTTTTATCACATACTTTGGGGGAATATTTCAATGAAATATAATTAAATAAGATATTAACTGTCCTGTAATTTTCAAATATTAATTCAAGTCCAGGATAAGAAAAATTCAAAGATCACAAAAACCTTTCCTCTCACTCCTGAACCCTCGCCCTTCATTGACTGTATCAGAGGCAACTATAATTTCTATGCTATCTTAAAAGTATCATTACAGAAATATTTTATGAATATACAGAATATTAATAAATGCATTAATAGAGGATGGTTTTCCTATTTACCTCTGAGCTAGCTATTTGCTTTTTCTTTTTCTGACTCCTGGAAATTTGGTAAACCAAATTATTAACTGCATCCTCCCTCTTTGGGAACAAAAATCACTGGAGAAAGCCACTTGCTTTTTAGAATTTTTGATCAAACTGAGAAGAGAAAGTTGGGTCATGAAAAACTAAGATCTGCCTAATTCCCAAGTTATGAATGAATGGACAGAATCAGAAAAGGAAGAAGTGAACAAAAAGGATATAAAATGAAGCAAGTTATATACCCCAATTAAAAAAATATATAGCACTCCTCCAAAGAATAAGTGAAGCTTTAGATGTTCAAGAAATATTGTTGTTTGATAAATGAATGAATGAGTTTGTTGAACTCCAAGGGAGGCTACCAAAACATTCTTCTTTGTGTCAACATCTGGTTCAATATGTGTATAACTCATACACATTCAAAAATAAAATCTTTCTCTGTGGATGAAGGATAGGAAGTTGACAAGATTAAAGCCTTAACCAGGCAGTGGAAACCCAGAGATTTGTAATGGTCATAAAAGGCTTGATATTCAGGTTAAAACCTCCTATCACAAAATATGTGAGAGTCACAAAATACTATTACTTGAGTCTACATTTTAACTTATGGAATTTTTCTGAAATTTATGGCCATCCCCAGGACAGGCATTTTCAGTGGTGGCTCTCAATTTTTCCTCTTTTTAGATAAAGATTCTACATTTAATATCAAAGGACCATAAGCTCAAAATTTTCCCTGCTGAAGTGATAAATGCAGGTAAATTTATTGTACCTGACATGGACCAGATTTATAGCCCTGGTACTTGAATCAATTTGCTATACTCAGATATAATACAAATTTAACTTCAACCATGTTTTGATAGCATAGAACTATTTCTGAAAATACCTTATATAACCGCTATTTCTCCCCTAATCAGACAATAAGTGGCTTTCTGTACCTGTCACTCTCATATATATGTGTCTAGCTTCCCTGGTGGCTCAGACAGTAAAGAATCTGCCTGCAATGCGGAAGACCTGTGTTCGATCCCTGGGTTGGGAAGATTCCCTGGAGAAGGGAACAGCTACCTACTCCAGTAGTCTGGCCTGGAGAATTCCACGGACAGGGAAGCCTGGCAGACTACAGTCCATGGGGTAACAGAGAGTCGGACATGACTGAGCAACTTTCATCATAAGAATAAAATTTATTACCTAGCAATTCCATTTAGTATTCTCATGTATACTTTACAAAATTCACTTTTTAGAATTTTGCAAAGTTCTTCAGAATGTTCAAGGAAGAGCAGATCCTTTTCTTTTTTTTTTTAACAGTCACAGACTCTAACCTAATTGGACTTGTAGGTTTTTCACTAAAACTTCACGGGGAAGAGAGGGATAGGTTATATCTTTTTCCTTTGGTTCTCATTTGGGATGTAATCAAGATGACTGATAAAGAGCCCTGTCTCTTGAGTCATGAAGATCTGAGTTCTAATTCATTCTCCACGTATTAACAAATATTTAACATCTGTGTTTCAGTTTCTGTCTCTTGAAACTTACGTAATAGTATCTGCTTCAAGTATATTTTTTAAAATATACTTTTTAAAGTTTAGATAATCAAATATCAAGAGGTTAGAATCAGTTCAGTTCAGTCACTCAGTCGTGTCCGACTCTTTGCGACCCCATGGACTGCAGCACACCAGGCCTCCCTGTCCATCACCAACTCCCAGAATTTACTCAAACTGATGTCCATTGAGTCGGTGATGCCATCCAACCATCTCATCCTCTGTCGTCCCCTTCTCCTCCTGCCTTCAATCTTTCCCAGCATCAGGGTCTTTTCAAATGAGTCAGCTCTTCGCATCAGGTGGCCAAAGTATTAGAGTTTCAGTATTGGAGGTTAGGATAACATCACATTAAAAGGACTTAACGAAATAATAATGTGTGATGATAACTTTATGGATGAGAGTGAATATTACTTTGCAGTGCATAAGTTAAGGTTGAATTTGTTAGTGTTTTTTAGTTGTGAAATATTTTTAGTGTACCCTTAATTACAAATGATAATAATAATAACCACTATTTATTAAGTACTGTATATCAGAGTTCTGGACCACCCAAATGTTTGAATAAGTACTTTAGTTCTTGTTTAGTTCTGTATTGTAGAACATGACACAATGTTTTCCCAGTATCTGGCTGTGTAACACATAGCCCATACTTGAGTATAGTGGACAGCAATCTTAAATTCACTCTCTTGATAGTTGTGAAGGTGAACCTCAAAGATGCGCTTCCATTCCTCAGTTGTTCTAACATCTATCCCTTAGAAATCCACTACGAAGAATGAATCCTTCTGGCCTCACTATCAGATTGCTCGTAAATAATTAAGAGTTTAGGGTGATGATATCAAGCAATGTTGAAGTCTCTAAAACTCATGGCTGCATTTGTAATAAGGATTATATAAATATGACTGCAATTAATAATTCACGTGCCTATCCATTCATTCATTTTAAATCTTTGTTTTGAATAGTTAATAAGGACCAGGCCCTGGGGTTGGCACTGTATCTTGGAAATTCCTTCCTGATATCAGTTTAAATAATAATAATGCTATTCTGAAGAATTAATATGTGCTCATATTTTGGAATTGATTGGTCTTTTCTGTGTTGGTTGCTAAGAGTTTTTATTCAAATCTGAGGCTCACCTCAGAATAGGCAGTTTAGTCTAAGGTCATTCTGGCTCTATTACTCTTTGTAATATTATTTTATTTTCCCTTTGTCTCATTTTGAAATGTCTTATTTTACTTATTTATTTATTTTTGGCTGTGCTGGATCTTTGCTGCTGCACAGGGTTTTCTCTAATTGTGGCAAGTAGAGGTTATCCTTTAGCTGTGGTGTGTGGGGCTTCTCATTGTGGTAGCTTCTCTTGTTTCAGAGCACTGGTTCTAGGGCACGCGGGCTTCCATAGTTGCGGTGCATGGGCTCTAGTTGCGGCTCCCAGGCTTGAGAGCACAGTCCCAATAGTTGTGGCGCATAGGCTTATTTGCTCCACGACATGTGGGATCTTCCCAGATCAGAGACAGAATCCATGTCTGCTGCATTGGCAGGCAGATTCTTTACCACTGAGCCATCAGGGGAGCCCTTGAAATGTTTTACAAGTTTACTTCTAATCTACATACTTATGCAAGTCAGCTTTAATACATCTATGGAAGAAGTCAGAAATAAATAAATGCAAATATTAAATATACATCAAATATAATTTAAAATGGAGAAACAAATGCCAATGTAAAAATTAAGCATTCAGTGGTTACACTGATAAATCATTTTCTGATATTTCTTATCAAAAACATTGCTACTTCATAAATTTCTGATGTTAATACTCAAATGTAATAAAAGAATATTTGCCAAAAAACAAATGGCATGAAAATACTACAATTTGTTTAATACACCAGGACTGAAATGTAATCATTACAGAAATCATAAAATAGGTCAAGATATTTAAAAATGGTATCATTTTGTTGGTTAAATACTGAAAATACACATAAGCAATTTCTGAGATTCTGCAACAATATTAGACATAAGAGAAAAGTAAAGGAAATATCTTTCATAAAGAAGAAGATATTGCTATGCTTACTTAAAATGACCATTTAGTACTTGTATATTTACAGAAAAAGTCAATTTTTATCTGAAAACTGTGTTATCAGGCAACCAGAAATTGCAAAGGCAAAAGTAAAGAGTGTAAATAAGGGGGAAATGTATTGAGATTGCTTAAATAAACTGTTAAAATCTAAAGGTATAGGATATCGAAAGGTTGACTAGTATAATTTTAATCTTTAATTTCTTTGAGTGCTCTGGGGGAAGTGCCAATTCTAAAAAAGTAAAAAGGCATCACCCTTGAAATTAAAGCTCTAACAAAATCTGGGGAAAACAATATAAAATCCCATTTTCAGATACCTAGACTAGAATAATGTACTGGGAAACACACAAGGCTTTATAAAGAACAAATTCTGTCACAGTGGTAGCAGATATCTTTCTATTGACAGAATAATGGGATAGTAAATCAGAGAAAAGCATTAGATGCCATTTATCTTGACTTCAGAAAGAGTTTGATTCAGTCTGGTATGAAGTATTAATCAAGAAATGGGGAAAAGCGTGCTGAAGGCCTCACTGTTAAGTGCATTAGCATCTGGTCTACTTAGTCAATCAGAGGCACTCAAAATATTGTTATTAATAGCTCACTATGTCTAGACCTGTAAATACATGGATGGACTCAGATGCAATTAATGCTATAATATAAATACAATATGAATAAAATAGAAACTAAATGGGAATTAATACCTGACCTACCAACCTTAAATAATAATGCTAATATAAATAATTGTCTATGGGTGTTTTATATCAGTGCTGTGCTTTGTCAATTTGAAGAGGTCTTTATATTATGTCATTTAAAAAGTGGAAGCAGGATTCTCTATGACCCACCTCCCAGAATATTGGAAATAAAAGCAAAAATAAACAAATGGGACCTAATTAAACTTAAAAGCTTCTGCACATCAAAGGAAACTAAAAGCAAGGTGAAAAGACAGCCTTCAGAATGAGAGAAAATAATAGCACATGATGCAACTGACAAAGATTAATCTCAAAAATATACAAGCAACTCCTGCAGCTCAATTCCAGAAAAATAAGTGAGCCAATCAAAAAATGGGCCAAAGACCTAAACAGACATTTTGCCAAGGAAGATATGCAGATGGCTAACAAGCATGTGAAAAGATGCTCAACATCACTCATTATCAGAGAAGTGCAAATCAAAACCACAATGAGGTACCATTTCACGCCAGTCAGAATGGCTGCGATCCAAAAGTCTACAAGCAATAAATGCTAGAGAGGGTGTGGAGAAAAGGGAACCCTCTTACACTGTTGGTGGGAATGCAAACTAGTACAGCCACTATGGAGAACAGTGAAAAAACTGGAAATAGAACTGCCTTATGACCCAGCAATCCCACTGCTGGGCATACACACTGAGGAAACCAGAAGGGGAAGAGACACATGTACCCCAGTGTTCATTGCAGCACTGTTTATAATAGCCAGGACATGGAAGCAACCTAGATGCCCATCAGCAGATGAATGGATAAGAAAGCAGTGGTACATATACACAATGGAGTATTACTCAGCCATTAAAAAGAATACATTTGAATCAGTTCTAATGAGGTGGATGAAACTGGAGCCTATTATACAGAGTGAAGTAAGCCAGAAAGAAAAACACCAATACAGTATACTAACGCATATATATGGAATTTAGAAAGATGGAAACAATAACCCTGTGTACGAGACAGCAAAAGAGACACTGATGTATAGATCAGTCTTATGGACTCTGTGGGAAAGGGAGAGGGTGGGAAGATTTGGGAGAATGACATTGAAACATGTATAATATCATGTATGAAACGAGTCGCCAGTCCAGGTTCAGTGCACGATACTGGATGCTTGGGGCTGGTGCACTGGGATGACCCAGAGGCATGGTATGGGGAGGGAGGAGGGAGGAGGGTTCAGGATGGGGAATACATGTATACCTGTGGTGGATTCATTTCAATATTTGGCAAAACTAATACAATATTGTAATGTTTAAAAATAAAATGAAATTTAAAAAAATTGGAAGATGGAACAATTTATCAAATTTATTGGATACCACAATCCTGGATGAAAATATTGCAATCAAAGTATTGAAAAGTTGCTACATGTTATCTTCACCTGGTAGGAGAGATCAAAAAGAGAAAGAACCAGTTTATATCTGCTTGTGAATTTAGTGGATAATAACAGTAAGAATCTCACCTAGAATTCATTGAGAGCTTAATATCTGCCAGGTATCTTATATGCATTATCTGCCTGAATTCAGATAATAAGCCTATGAAGTAAATATTATTATCAAGCATTTATTAAACTCATAGACATGCAGATGAGCTTCTAAGCAGAGAACTCTATTTAGTTTGGAAAATAAGGATTATCCAATCCAGCTCCTTTTAAGGTGAAGGCAATCTGCTCTAAAAACAGATTGTTGGGAACCTGCACACTTAGGGGTTAGGTCACTGAGAAAAGATGCCACTGAAAAACACGAAATGAAAGTGCTTTGTGTTTTTATGATGAAGAAGGGTCACTGACTGAAATGGAGAACATAGGGAAAGTAGAATAAACCATTTAAAAACGATATTAGATTTGGTGGGCAGGTTACAGTTATGATTGAACAGTTTCTTAGGGGATGAGAGCAGAAGATATTTAAAGTTGTGTGTGTGTGTAGACAATTGGAGTAAAGGGTATGAGTCATTTGCATCGTTTGGCACAAAAATAGAAAGTAATACAAGGAATCAAAGAATAAAATAAAAATTGATTTAAGACATTTTAAAAGAACTTAAATGAGAATGGCAGGCTTGCATGATAAAGCACAGATCAGAAAAGTTTAGTAGTAGGAATCAGTGAATTTTGGTGCAGGACTTTTCTTTTTTCCATTGCATTGCTTGCACAATCTTAGTTCCCTTTCCAGGGACTGAATCCAGGCCCCTTGCAGTGGAAGTGTGGAGTCCTAGCCAGTGGACTGCCAGGGAATTCCCAAGACATTTTTTTTTTTTTTTTTTTTTTTTTAATTTTTACTTATCTTTAAAAGTTTTTTTAATTTATTTTTGACTATGCTGGGTCTTTGTTGCTGCAGGCTTTTCTGTAGTGGCAGCAGTCGAGGGATACTCTCTAGTTGAGGTGCTCAGACTTCTCATTGTAGTGGCTTCTCTCGTGGCAGAGCATGGGCTGTAGGGTGTGTGGATTTCAGTAGTTGCAGCTCCTGGGCTCTAGAGCACAGGATCAACAGTTGTAGTACATGTGGCATGGGGGATCTTCTTGGATCAGGGATCGAACATGTGTCTCCTGTATTGGCAGGTAGATTCTTTACTACTGAGCCACCAGGGAAGCCCCCAAGACTCTTGAAAGAAGAAAGGAATGAGTTCTGGAGGCAGATAAGCTCCTCCTTAGTCGTGACAGGTCAGACACAGGCATAGGGAATGCTAACATGAAGGAAAAGATCACTGTCTATAATAACTGCATAGATGTAGATTCAATGAGAACATAATTACTGTGGTAAGTAAGCCATAGAATAGATAAAGACATAGAGCAGGGCTGGAAAAATTAATTTTAGCATATATAAGTTATTTAATAAGTGATGTTCCATTCCTTGAGGTCTTTATAGCATTATAAGCAAATGAGGAAAGAAGACAAACTCATTTTGTGAAACAGAACATTTTCAAAGAGCAATTTCTTTACTTACTAGTCCTTTAAAAATATCATACTCTCCTCCTGTAATAATTTTCTTCCTCTTGAAGCACATTCTTGAGGAGTTCCTTTAGTGAGTTTTATATGGGGAGTGAAGAGAGAGTAGACATAGAGTTGTAGATTGCTTTTTGTCTTAGTATTTGAAAATATTGTTGCGCTTGTTTCTTAGAAATATAATTGCTACTACTTTGTGAATTGTATTTTAGTTACTTTTAATATATTCGATTAGCTTTTGACATGCTATAGTTTCTCTACAAAAGCTTTGGCATATATTATGTGGTAATCACTCATTCGGGCTTTTCTGTTTGTGCCCCCTGAAACTGAGCATTCTGCTCTTTCTTTAGCTATACACTACCGTCAAATAGTATCAGTGTCTTTCCATTTACTCTTCTTTTAGCTACTGGGATTCCTATTATGTACATTATTTCAAGAATGCTTAATGAATCAGAAATGTCTCAAGATATTGATTTCAGTGAATAATTATTACGTACTCTGAAACTGTGTCACAAAATTAAACTGTTCACCTAGAAATGGAAGTACCCTCTTTAATTTAAAATTTGAGTGTAAAAAGTTATTTTGCTTCATTGCAAAATATCTTAATTACAGGAGCCTGAGGTGACTTGATTCAATGCAAACCATTGAATATAAAACAATATAAAATTTTTAGAAATATTTGTGCAGTAAGGATTTTGCACAAATATCTGATATTCATTAAAAAATAAGCATTGTGTATGTGTTCTGAATGTAAATGGGATTTTTAAAGTCAGGGAGACAGAGAAAGAAAGGTAATCTATCAATAGATTGATAGATAAATAGATAGATTTACCATCATTTTAAGGTGATAGAAAAACTTCTTATATAATGCATGTGTGTGTATGATATAAAATCCTTTTCCCTTTGACTCTGAATATTTATTATCTCTTCCTAGGATTCTCTGTGAGACTCTTTGAACAATGTTGCCCTATATTTTCATGTAGTTAAGACAACATATTTACCCCTCACAGCATGATTTCTAATACAGAGCTTGGAAATATGAGCTGTATTCTGGTTTGACCCAGAAAGCTTTGACATTCAAAATCAAAGTAGTCTGAATGACTCAGTCAAAATGCAAGTCTGATTTACCTGAGGAATTTGATTATAATGACCCTAGAGGGAAGGGATAATATATTAGATTTTCTTTTTGGAAATGTTATCTATGTAATTCAAATGAATAATTATTAATAAAATAGCTAAAACTGAAATGTGTTCAGGTTAAATAAAGTAAGTAACCTCTTCAACTATTCTCATGATTTAGTAGAGACAACTGCTTCTGGAATTAATTGGGCTTAAAACTACTGGTGAAAAAATTTGCAATTGTGTAATCATAGTTCTTAGGATAGTGCTGAGATAAATATATAGTTATGGAATAAATCCTGAGTTATTTTTCTTAGTTATATATGAGTTGAAATAACTCAGATACAGAAGTATCCTCAGCATGCACATGATATTTAACGTTCATATTTTTATTGAATTGCACAGATATCTTTGCTTTTCTTTCCTAGGATATTACTTAGTATATTGTTAAGAGCTTAACTTTGCTTCTTGCTTCTATTCAGCCCATCTGGGTCAAGAGATTTAGAGAATTCTGAGGCAGGATTGCAGTTCTCTGCAATTGCCAGTCATGGTTATAGTTCAACAACACAATAAAACACTTGATAATAATTTGAAGGCAAATTGTTTGAATGTAAAATAATAAAAAGTCACATGATATCTGCAAACTCTTCAAATTATATTTATCTGGTTTTTAAATAAACATGGACATCACCAGATGGTCAATACCAATATCAGATTGATTATATTCTTTGCAGCCAAAGATGGAGAAGCTCTATACTGTCAGCAAAATCAAGACCGGGAGCTGACTGTGGCTGAGATAATGAACTCCTTATTGCCAAATTCAGACTTAAAATGAAGAAAGTAGGGAAAACCAATAAACCATTCAGGTATGACCTAAATCAAATCCCTTACAATTATACAGTGGAAGTGAGAAATCAATTCAAGGGGCTAGATCTGATAGACAGAGTGCCTGAAGAACTATGGATGAAGGTTCATAACACTGTACAGAAGGCAGTGATCAAGATGATCTCCAAGAAAAAGAAATGCAAAAAGGAAAAATGGTTGTCTCAGGAGACCTCACAAATAGCTAAGAAAAGAAGAGAAGCAAAAAGCAAAGGGGAAAAGGAAAGATATACCCATTTGAATGCAGAGTTCCAAAGAATAGCAAGGAGAGATAAGAAAGCCTTCCTCAGTGATCAATGCAAAGAAATAGAGGAAAACAATAGAATGGGAAAGTCTAGAGATCTCTTCAAGAAATTAGAGATACCAAGGAAACATTTCATGTAAAAATGGGCACAATAAATGACAGAAATCGTATGGACCTAACAGAAGCAGAAGATATTAAGAAGAGGTGGCAAGAACACAAAGAACTATACAAAAAAAAGATCTTAATGACCCAGATAATCTCTATGGTATGATCACTCACCTAGAGCCAGACATCCTGAAATGTGAAATCAAGTGGGCTTTAGGAAACATTAATATAAACAAAGCTGCTGCTGCTGCTGCTGCTAAGTCTCTTCAGTCGTGTCCGACTCTGTGCAACCCCATAGACAGCAGCCCACTAGGCTCCCCTGTCCCTGGGATTCTCCAGGCAAGAACACTGGAGTGGGTTGCCATTTCCTTCTCCAATGCATGAAAGTGAAAAGTGAAAGTGAAGTCGCTCAGTCATGTCCGAGCTAGTGGAGGTGATAAAATTCCAGTTGAACTATTTCAAATCCTGAAAATTGATGCTGCGAAAGTGCTGCACTCAATATGCCAGCAAATTTGGAATACTCAGCAGAGGCCACAGGACTGGAAAAGGTCAGTTTTCATTCCAGTCCCAAAGAAAGGCAATGCCAAAGAATGGTCAAACTACCACATAATTGCACTCATTTCACATGCTAGTAAAGTAATGCTCAAAATTCTCCAAGCCAGGCTTCAGCAGTATGTGAACCATGAATGTACAGATGTTCAAGCTGGTTTTAGAAAAGGCAGAGGAACCAGAGATCAAATTGCCAACATCTGCTAGATTATTAAAAAAGCAAGAGATTTCCAGAAAAACATCTATTTCTGCTTTATTGACTATGCCAAAACCTTCGACTGTGTGGATCACAACAAATTCTGGAAAATTCTGAAAGAGATGGGAATACCAGACCACCTGACCTGCCTCTTGAGAAACCTATATGCAGGTCAGGAAGCAACAGTTAGAACTGGACATGGAACAACAGACTGGTTCCAAATAGGGAAAGGATTATGTCAAGGCTGTATATTGTCACCCTGCTTATTTAACTTGTAAGCAGAGTACATCATGAGAAACGCTGGGCTGGATGAAACACAAGCTGGAATCAAGAATCCCGGAAGAAATATCAATAACCTCAGATAAGCAGATAACACTACCCTTATGGCAGAAAGCAAAGAAGAACTAAAGAGCCTCTTGATGAAGGTGAAAGAAGAGAGTGAAAAAGTTGTCTTAAAACTCAACATTCAGAAAACTAAGATCATGGCATCCAAGCCCATCACTTCATGGCAAATAGATGAGGAAACAGTGGAAACAGTGTCAGACTTTATTTTTTGGCTCCAAAATCAATGCAGATGGTGATTGCAACCATGAAATTAAAATACGCTTGCTCCTTGGAAGAAAAGTTATGACCAATCTAGACAGTATATTAAAAAGTAGAAACATTACTTTTCCAACAAAAGTCCATCTAGTTAAAGCTATGGTTTTTCCAATAGTCATGTATGGATGTGAGAGTTGGACTATAAAGAAAGCTGAGCATCGAAGAATTGATGCTTTTGAACTGTGGTGTTGGAGAAGACTCTTGAGAGTCCCTTGGACAGCAA